>NW_022757608.1:107245-127889 GCF_011630105.1 Anneissia japonica
GATCCAGCCATTGTTTCCCACAGCATTGTTGTTTTCCAGTATTTTGCCTTTTAATCTATATATATACATATATATATATATATCTAATTTGTCTAATTTCTAATATTTAAATAAGGTTACGTGGTCCGGAAACGAGGCAACAGCTATTTGCTCATGGGTTCGATACCCACCCGAATCACTGACGAACATTTTTCCGAGTGCTGTATTTTGGAAAGTAGATGATAACACATCAGGTAGAGCAAAACAAATTATTCCTCCTAAACTCCTGACGCAAAAGCATCACCGGAATAGCATTGCAATACCCGCTGCTCTTGAGATCAACAGCTAACCGCAAGCTTTGTGGTCTAGTTTGTGGTCTAGTGGGCTAATTAATATGAAGGTTGTGTGGTCGTGTGCTTGAATCCCACCAGAATCACTTGCGAGATTTGCTTGCGAGTAGACCCTACAGTATTTTTGGGAACGTTCTGAGCATTTAATAAGATACCGGTAACATATCCAGTAAGGTAAAAAAAAAGTTATGTCTCAAAGCCATGTGAGTAAAGTGTAGCTGTGTTATTACAAAAATATGGTTCAGACATGTTCCGGGCACGGCCAATGTCATGTTCAGTGTAATGGATTGCTTGCAGGCAATCCTTAATAAATAAAGTATACATAACGTTGTAAGTAAAAAGGAATTGGACCGTGACAAATAAAAAAAAATGCGTTTTTAGGAAAAAGACAATTTAAATTTAAACGTCACTACTAAGAATGAATAACACAGATTAAGATTACAGGTACGATGACAATAAATGAGAAACGTTAAATTGTTTGTTAAAGGCTGTGGGTGTAAGTTTAAGTTTTACACTTTATGGTAGTTATAATTTTAGAGACAGCGATGATGAATGGATTAAAAGTTACATTTGATAATTGCGTCATGTATATTGTTAATGGGATGATTAGTATGGGACGCATTTCTTAACGTCGTTTTATGTTGGTTGCTGTTGAAGCTGAGTGGGCTTATGGTTGGTGACTGATGGTGTGATTTGTCATAGGATTTTGCATATTTAACAACGGGGCGTCGAGTGGGGGAGTGGGTTGGTTAATGAGAAGGGATTGGATAGAACGTAAGTAAAGAAATTGAAATTATGGTAGATGACCTGTAGTCATAACACAGTTCATGGAGGGCTTTTTTATTTAATTCATTATTAACTGGTTTTAGGCCGAGGTCAAGGAATTCCAATCAATGGACTAAGTCACTATTGAAAGTGGAATATCTCTTCACAAGACAAACATAAACACAAGGTGCTCTACATAGACTTAAGTCTCATTATGAGGTTTGGGAGTGGAGTTTTTTTGGACGTGAGAAAAAAAATCCTATTACCGTTACAGGCATTGAAATTGAGCAACAGGTACTAGGTAGGCTAATGGTGATTCAGATACTAGTTCACTTGGTAGCTGTAAAGTTGATAGTTGAATAGGAGTAATGTAATCGTTATAATAGAGTAGTATTCATATGAGTGGTTTTCTAGAACATTGGCCTCAAAATTTCCATTATAAATTTGTAAAAAAATGGAGTCAGTTTGTCCTTGTGCCATAAATTTGAAGATAGTGATATATGACCATCAAAAGAATTTTTGTTTGTCAGAATTAACAAGTGTACATCACATAATATTGTACATAATATGGAAAGCCACAACTTTAAGTAATATATACAATTTAAAGATGATAAATACTTATTGTGTCTATGATACTTTCAATCCAAAAATCTCAGGTGTTTGATTAATATACAAACTGAAGCATTTTTTCATAAAATTGGTACACGGTATTTATTAGTCGAGAGATTTCTCGATTGCATCGGGTACAGCTCCGCAGTGCAACAATTTGCAGTGAAAACACTTTAGCCACATTGTGGTGACAGTAAAAGGATTTCATGGATGCATGCAGGCTTTAGCTACAACCTTATAGGTGTATGCAAGGGGAGGGGGTCGGGAAGGTCGTACGACCCCCACCCCACCAATATTTTCAAAGGTCCACATTTTTTCCAAAGACTTTTTTCTAGGGCCTTTTTACAATGACAAATGAAAAAGCATTGATGAGGTACCAGCAGTGGGTCAAAAGATCTTGTAAATTGCGTGACGTAATCTATCTACATTCTGTATCAACTCGGCAGCAATTAAAAAAAAATTGTATTGGCATTTTAATCACATCTTACAGTTATTTCATTGTGAAAAGGTCCAAAAAATTATGATCACGACCCACCCAGAAAAAATCCAGGATACACCCCTGTGGCGCTGTAATCAATTTTCCTGTCTCCCACTGAAAAGGTCCAAAAAATTATGATCACGACTCACCCAGAAAAAATCTTGGATACACCCCTGAACCCTATAACTTATCAAGCTGCTGGGAGAGAGCAACTTAATGGTTATCACGAAGTAAGAAGTTGGAATCCCGATATAAGGACAGTAACATTAACTTCTCAACAAAAACAAATCATCTTTGAGCTTACATTATATAGGCCTACATTATTGAATAAACTTGAGAGGTCGGGGTTTTCTTTCGACAAGACTATTTACTTCTTTCTACCCAAGAGGTAAATTATAGTCTAGTTCAATAGACTGTTCTCTTTTGTAATTTTTGTTGTTTTGTTGTCATAATATGAATTGTTATTATTATAGAATAATCATTATTATATCTTTTTCACCTTATACTTAGTATTTAACTTTGTAAATACTTTACAAATACGTCGTATGTTTTGCATATTATTTCACTCACAACAATATCGATCGATTTATCACTTTGTGCAATCATCACAAATTGTGATGTAGCTGTTACCAGGCGTTTCCACCAATCACTAAGAAGCAATTACAACGTCAACAAGCTGAGTGTTCTTAAGAGGCGTTCCACCAATAACAGACAAGCAATTTAAACATCGATAAGTTAAGTGTTGTTAAGATGCAAAAGGTGTAACCTATAAACATGACATTGTAAATTAGATAAAATTAGTGAAACAAATAGCGGGACGCTGGGAATGTAGGTATGTATACTGGTTAATGGAGCATTTAGTTGATTTAACCACTGCGCCGTCGGAGTAAATTCATTTTAGATCTGGTACTCTAAGTGGGGATAAAGTAGATGGCTAATGGACAGCCTATCCATCAAACTGCTAATTCCGTTGGTCACATCAGACGATTTCTGATTCACGAAAACTATCTTCAGTAAATCTACCAAGCAAGAGGGATTATTAAGGCTCTAGGTCATCAGTACTAAAAGTGATTACCAAAGCTTTGAATACAGCAATTACCACCACTCAATCCCAAGACTATTTCTTGGGGTGGAGGACATTTGGTAGAATTTCGTTGTGTTGAGGGCGTTCTTAATTTATCGGTGTGGAATGTCACGTATAATTAGGCCTGTCTGTATACACCGAACACCATAGTGTCTAAATTGCAGGTGTGAACTTATGTCTCGAGAATAGTTTCTAAAGATTTGAATTTTGCAAGTTAGGCTAGACTTTTGAATAATTAGCCACTATTTTGTTCATCATGGCAACTATATAAGTAGGCCAATGCAAGCTTTAAAATATTTTCATATTTGACAACTCAAGTTACAACCATTATTCGGCGGTTTCTTCTGAATTCCGGATGATCGCATGTGTTGTACATCGTTTTATGGTCATAAACTAAAATTAGGCTATACATAAAATACTATTTATCTTTTACATATTATTTGAATGATAATGAATATTACCACATTTCTGTCGGGTACTTATAAAGAAATATCTTATGTCGTTTCAGTTCATTTTTATCTAATTTATTATAATTCTCCGAAGCTACTTGGACAACAATAATTTATTTGTTTGTCTGGTGATTAGAAAGTATCTTCCCTAGAGCAAACTTTAATACGATTTGTATCGGTACGTCACAATTACAAGCCATAATACTTTAAACAGTAAAATGATTTTGTTAATAGCCGAAATTATAGATTTCAAGCAGTATTGCCGTAATTGAAAAATGGCCGTTTGGTTACGCACGCGTGATTTTTACTAATAGGAAACCAGTGAAGCGAGACGATTTGCAGACGAGAATGCATTATTTTGACGCAATGTAAACGTAATTCTGATGTTGGAAATATTTGAAATAATGATAGATTCTAAGAAATAAATTATCGAAGCATCAGAAAAAAAAAATACCTCTGACGAAAAACATCCAAAGGTTTATCTATGGCAACATACTGGGTTGAAATATAGGCTGCATCTATATTTGTTATGTAGGAAAATCAATATGAATAATATAATAATGTATATACGCTAAGTTTGTTATACATATGTTAGAACGCGTAGACTCAGTTCCACAGTTGAATTATATATGAGCTAATTATATCTTATACTTTACGTATGTGTTGACTTTTACGTATGTGTTGAATTTTAATTACGTCTGCTACAATACTACTACTACTACTACTACTACTACTACTACTACTACTACCACTACTACTATTACTACTACTACTACTACTATTATTATTATTATTATTATTATTATTATTACATTAATTTCATTATTATTAATACTATTATCATTATTATTATAGTATTATTACAGTATTATTATCATTAAATAATATTAATAATAATAATAATAATTATAATAATAATAATAATAATTATTATTATTATTATTGTTATTATTATTATTATTATTATGATAATTACTCTATAAGCTATACCGAATGTGGACTGTGAACGTTATGCCAAGGTCAGTGCACTAGATGTATTACAGTTTACGTTTAGAGATGTAACAAAGGCATTCAATTGTCAGTTTTTATTGATCTGTAAAATGGACAATAATGACAAATCCCTGTGGATGTGCTGTTGCCAATAAATGTCACACAAGCGATATTTCTGTATTGTTCGCTCTGAATGCAAAGTTATGTAAAGAGACAGATACATTTGTGTATATATATATACATATATATATATAATAAATATATATATAATAAATATATATAAAATATATGTACATACTGTATTGCTTAATATATACCTGGTTTTACTCATGGTCGATTCTGGGTCAGACGTTGATCACATTTATAGGCACCTCAACTACATTTAAAAAATGTTTTCGTGCTATCGATTTGAAATTAGCTTAAATTTACTTTACCATTAATATTTTCTCCATACAATAACTTTTCAATTGTATGAATAAAATTGTATTTTTATAACAGATGATTTTATTTTTGTCTGTAGAGCGACAATATATGATGTCTTTAGGTAATCGCATTACGGAATTATCATCAAATGTGTGAGAAGCGGACGTGGGTTAGGGTTTTGGTGACGACAAGATGACGTAAAATAGCTTTCTAAAATATATAAAAATAATATAAGTTATAAAAAGAAACAAAGTGAATAAGTGTAAATCGGAATATAATAAAACCATCTTTATTTTCTTTTTAAGCACGTTGAACCTTTGGTATAATACGCATTTTTCAAGTCCCTCTACATTGCATTACATCAAGAATACTTATATTGTAACCTTATAAGCATAGATATGCATTACGCAATCAGAAGACAGATTGCCTCAATGTGCTCTCAGATAAAAGCAAAGTAATGAGAAATGTAATTAAACACCAGAATTGCATTAGAACTGCTGGGTAGTTTTAAATGAAACTTAAAGATATCATAAACTTATTAGATCGTATATATAAAACTTGGTTTTAATTCATTGTGTTGACATAAACTTCCAGTGACAAGATGATTTATATGATTTCGCATTTCACACCCGGCCGCCTTGGGAATAACTCTTTGTAGCTCCAGTGATCAGTTGTGGGCATACGTAACGACTGATTGATACTTTAACGTAATCACACGCTCAATGACGTTGTGGTTGTACTTTTAAGGGTATACAATTTTGTGTTAATATCCAGATGACAGGTATAGCATGCAATGGTTCTAAGTGTGATCCGCCGACCGTACACGGCTTATAAATTATTACTGATTAATTACATAAAAACACATACAACATGACATATTAATCGCCATACCCTTCTATATTATATTAATAGCGCTATATCCAGATAATATAGCATGCCATTTAGGTTCTTAATGTCTGCCACCCGTTCTGTGTATCTGCTAACATTCTACTAATATAATTTCATGAAACCATAAAATATTGTTATTTTATAATTAACATCAATTACCATATAAAAACCGTTTATAGGCGTATGTTTGTCTATTATATAATATTAGGCCTACAATTATGTTGAGTTGTTTCCCTATACCGATTTAAATCGTATGTGATTCATGGCCTGTGTAGTGATTACAGAAAATAATATTGTTAGTAAAATTAAGTGATTTATCTAGTGAATGCTGCCTATATGTAATAATTCAAGAAAACAATAGTTTCCTATGGGGGAAATCCAAGGATGTAAACTTGGCCCTGTTGTAGAGCAACCGAACTGTAGGGCCTATAAATCAAGTGATCCTAAGTTTAATTTTATTTGATTTATCTATTCATTGCTTGTAAAACTTTAAGAAAAGAATAACCTACTAATGAAAAATCCAAGGCAGTATGCTTGGCCTCGTTGAAGACAAACTGAACGGTATAAATAAGATGATTTTAAGTGTAATATTATGTGATATATTTATTCATTGCTATGTAATACCTTAAGAAAAATAACATAAGATTAATACAGTACTATTTGATTTATTTATTCATTGCTATGTAATACTTTAAGAAAAAAAGTAGCGTACCTTATGAGGAAATCCAAGTTTAATATTTTGTGATTTATTTTTTCCGATGCTATGTACTATAAGAAAAAAAAAACGTATGCAATGGGGAAAATCCAAATTTAATATGTGAATTATCTCCTCATTGCTTTATATTATTCACCAAATACAAACCGTATAATGTCCAGTAGGCCTATATGATAATATGCTTATTGAAGTGTTTCTCTATACCGAGTTTAATATCATAGGATTTGTCTATTATTAATGCTATGTAGGTCTAATACTTAAAGGAAAAAAACAGCGTGTCCTAAAGTTGTAGAGCAACCGAATGGTGTAAATCAGATAATCTTTGGTTTTAAAACTGCTGACGATACAAAGATATAATACTGCCTCGTAAATTAATAAACTTAAAAACAATTGCAAGAAGTTATTAACTTTTAATAAGTGTCTTAGCACAACCTTTTAGTTTTGGAGAAAATATTTCTTGATTGAAACATTTGTATGATTTAATGAAAGTGGTTCTCTTAAATTTTGAGGTTTATTCTCAATATTTTTGGTGGAATGATCTTCATTTGATGTTGGCAAAGGTAAAGGTAGGAGAATAACCCATAACTTGCAGCGTCATTGTGCTGAATTGCGTATGGGTGTGGTCCGTGACTACCTAGCAGCCGTAAAGAGGCGCTTCTTGGTAGATACATGTTCACATCATTCCACAACGACAGGGGCTGAAATGAACCATAACATCGGGGTAACCCCCTACTCTTCCGAAAGATGCAATGGGTTCTTTAAAGTGAACACGAGCCAGATGTATACACTGGACCTCCATTTTAAATCCTTATCCGAGAAGACTTGGTTCTACCAACCGAACCATGGGCGAGGAGCGGCTGGAACCAGCGCCGATGTTAAAGGCTGTAGCTAGCGGCGCCCCTGCCTTACCACTCGGCCACTCGACTCGCCAGAGTCGAGTGGCCGAGTTTTTTCTGCAGAATCAGATTTACATTTTTCTTCAACTAAAAGTACATGAAATTTCTTTTCCTGGGTTGTAACCACATCTCAAACAACGTATTAGGCACAAGAGTTGTTAAGACATTTAAATACTTTTAAAACTTAATAATGTAATGTAGTTAGATTTATACCGTATATTAAAGTGCTTTATAACGAGGACGGTCTCAACGCGCTCGAGGTGTGGACTAGCTCCTACATTACTTCTTCCATAAGGGACTGAGCTACCCGAAAAAACCGGTACCAGCTTCTCTCGTCTCCACAGCAGAGGTTGAATGGACCTGTACACCGGGGTAACCCCCTACTCGTTTCGAAAGATGTACTGGGTTCTTTAAAGTGCACACAAGTATCTTTAAATTGTGTACACTGGGCCTACGGTTTAAGTCTTTATTCGAGAGACTTGTTCCATTACAAGAACCGTACCGGGGTGCCGTTCGAACCAGCGCCGATCTTATGGCTGTGCGTTGCGGCTCCCCTACCTTACCGCTCGGCTATCCAACTCACTATACTACACATTTATAATTCTGAAATTTGAACACTAACTATAAAGAAGGGGACATTGATTCAGTGTGCAGTGTCTATCTGAAAAAATGGTCAGTTAAGAAGAGCATGGTTCAGATAGACAGGACACGTCCTATTGAAGCTTCCATGTGAATCTCCGGCAAAAAAATGTCCAACTGAGAAGCTCCAAAGTCAAAAGACCAGTTGGAAACACACAATATGAACATCAATTATATAATCTAAGAACTAAAAAATTAATGATATGATGCCTTGCCATGGAAATAAATTTTCATAAAATGTAGTTTTTATTACGAATAAAGAATTTTCAGAAAAATCATCAATTCATCACTTGAACTTTTAATATCAGACCTGCAGACCATCAAAAGTAAGTCGTGGTAAGAGGTAGATATCAAAGTCTACAAAAAATGGGAATGTGTATCAGATAGTTACTACACATTTTAAAACAGATTTATTGCACTTGAGAGGAACGGGTGCTTAAATAATTATTATGTAGGTCTATGTATAAATAAAGTCCTGGCTCCACCACTGTTGCTTAGACGTGTTGTGGCATTCTCGATTGATGTGTTTAATTAACTGACAATTTGACACAAATGTTGCAGTGTGTAATAGTTAATCTTACATGATTGTGTAGAATAAAGTAGAATCATGCGGTGCTATTCAATTTCATTATATACTGTGTTTAAATATAATTGCCAAAATATTTAAAGTGAAATGTTAGAGTAATGGTGTGATTTATAGCATCAGATTTTCAGTTAATGAAAATACGTTTGTTACATTTATCTCGCTAATTTACCAAAAGGTTAGCAGTCAAACTTTGCCAGGGTTAATTTTCTACAAACACTTACAGCTACTTACAGCTACTGTTCCATGAAATTCCGTGCGTGACAATTATTAATGTTAGCTAAGGGGGCCATACTTCAATTTTAGAAATTTGGGCGATTCGTCTTTGAACTCGTCCTTATAATTTCATTTCCAACAAAAGTTTGCAATTGTGTCCTGTGTGTTCTGTTGTTACTTTTACACATTATTATTATTATTATTATTATTATTATTATTATTATTATTATTATTATTATTATTATTATTATTATTATTATTATTATTATTATTATTATTATTATTATTATTATTATTATTATTCTACCTCTTAGTGTCAAGGACATATTATTAGCTGATTGGGCAATCATTGCCTTCTTAACCCCCTTTACACTGAACTGAAGTAGTTCGCACTACGTTCTGGAGAACGGGATGGAACGGGGACGAACGCGATGTGAACGGATTGGACGTATAGACACCGAAAACAATCTTAGTACGAAGGAGGACGGGAATGGTGGTCCAGAACGTCAACCATGTTTAAAATTCGATCGCGTTCTACCCGCTCAAAAATAGGACTGAGTAAGGTCATATTTCGAACGAGATTGCCGTACTGAAAACCGAATTGCCGTACTGCGAACATGGAACGAACGGGTCAAAAACGAGCTGAACGTCGTGCGAACGGGGGGAAAATAGGAGTACGGTCCAACACAGATGCTGTTACGTTCCACCCCGTCCTGCCCGTTCTCAGACAGACCTAACTACATTCCATTACGTCTTCACTGCGTTCTTAAGCCGTGTTAACCAGTTTATACGTTTGTGATACGTTGCTATTCAGTTCTAAAATGTTCTTGCTCAGTTTTTATTCAGATTTACTCCCTTCTACTACATTGTCAGTACGTTCAGTCCGTTGTTAATCAGCTCTACTCATTTCTACTATGTTTTAACTACGTCCACCCCGTTTGCAGTCGAATCAGTTTTTGTGTGCAGATCAATGATGCTCCCTCATTTGGAAATCAACTCTCCGGCTGAATTGTTATTGTTATATTATTTTACCATGGTGTCAGTGTTTTGACCTTTTTTCTTGCCCTGTTGAATCTGTGATTATGCTTCATAATTTTCAGAATGAGGTGATGATGGTGCCTCACTCTCAAGAGCTTCCTCCTCCTTGTCTTTATCAGCAGCAGGAATAGATGGCCAGCATCGTCATGAGCAGGAAAATCATAAATGTATTTTTTTTAGGTTCCTCTACCTTGCCTCTTCCGTTTCCTTGGCATGATTACTATAGCAAGTACTGAATCGAAATGAGGAGAACGGGCTAGATATGGGTCGTATTACCGCAGATCGGGCTGGAACATCAGATCCCCGTTCTGAACGTGTTTGCCTGAGAACGCAGTGCAAACGGACAAGACTGAGCATGAACTGGTTTGAACGGACACATCGTAGTGTGAACCGTGTAGAAACGTCCTAGAACGGATTGAAACTTACTGTGAACGGGGTTAAACGGGTTGAGGACGGATTGGAACTTGTTAAGAACGAACTACAAACGACATTGAGTGTAACGTCTTCCCGTTTTAAACGTTGTGCGAACGTTTTACAAACCGTCTGCAATCGTAATGGACTTACTTCAAACTGTGTTGTGTCGTAGTAAAAGCCAAAATTGCACGTTTGAACCCGTCCTCATCCCGTTTCATGAAATTTTCAGAACGGATAACAGTATATATATATGCATACATATAGGCCTCTATATATTATACTTATATATATATATATAATATAAATCAAGGTAGCCGTTAACACTTTTATGTTATATGCACCTATTTGTTTCTAGCCGTACATATTGTGTAATAGAGTGTATCTGGTGGTATTTGAATCTGTTCAACCATGGAGCCTCCGTGGTCTAGTGGTTATGACACTCGCCTTGACAGCGAGAGGTCGCAGGTTCGAGTCCCGCCAGAGGCATTTTATTACACAATTTCTTTATTCATTTATTTACAGGATTACATTCGTTGAGAGCTATGCTACACGATGTATTTATTAAGTCCTTTATTCGAACACTGTATTTACCTTTCTTTGATGATTTAACAGTGTTAACGGCTACCTTGATTTATATTATATATATATATATAAGTATAATATATAGAGGCCTATATGTATGCATATATATATACTGTTATATATATATATATATATATATATATATATATACTGTATATACTTTGAAGAGGCCTATATATATACTTTGCTGTGTAACACCGTAAAAACAATATAAACAAATGGATAAATAATAATAACAGTGCTCGAATAATACCCAGATGTTATAATCGCCTATATTCAATATTAATAATAATAATTAAAATAATAATAATACATAATACACTGGTAATAATAAAACAACAGCACAATAATTCTTAGTTTCTTTCTAGGTGTGTTTCAGTAGTGTGCTACCACTATCATCAGTTGCCAAAATGTTAATGCACGCAAGGAATCTCATCTTATGAAATCGAGCGTAACTATTAAGCAAAACACAGTAGGAATAAAGATGAAGCAAGATCAGATTATATGTAAGAGTTAATAAGGAATGAAAGAAATTCAAAATGAGAAAGATATTAACATTGATTTTGAGCTGTTTAAAATTATTGTCCGTCTTCTGTTGATTTTTTTAGTAATATTATAATTGTAATTGTAATGATGAAGATAAGGGTTCAAATATTTACGTGCATTTAAAAAAAAATGTACAACCTTATACAGATTTGGAGAACAAAAACATGCAATAACAGTAAAAAAAAAACGTTTTCGTTGATCCGCTTTTCATTAACACAAACATTCTGAAACTAATGCTACCACTTTGAAAATTTAGTGTGGACATAAATGTTAATTGCATTCCTTAAAATCAATTAGATACAACTTACATAAGGCTATGACACCAGAGCTTTCAGGGCCTTCGCCCACACCGGGAGCCCATACGGTCCTCTGGCCCCAGCCAAGCTTGGCCCTACGGCTCAAGACTTACTAAGCTTGCAATTCGTCCCCCCCACCCACATTCAATTATCTGTAGTATATACTTACTTATTTGTTTTTTTAGATCAGAAATTTCGTCATTGTAAAAATTGACTTCAACGAAACGTGATATGATATTTTATTAGATTTTCTTTTAAAATCGATATTGAACAATAATCATAGGCCTACTGATATGCAGATACTGAATATCCATTATTCTCAGTGATAGAGTCCAGATAAAAGTTTCTTCACTGCAGATGTTTGAATGAACAAATTTCGTTGATGAAGCAGACATATTCTGTATTGATTTAATTTGTTTTGAATCGCCATGTATATTACAGTATAACATCATCGAGAATTCCTAATAGTTTTAAATTAAACAAAATTGCTTGCTCGGCCTTTGGATTGTTCGTGGTATTTTAATAGCTTTTTGAAAAGTCTGAAATTTAGAGTGCGATGATATTCTTTTGCTATAGCATGTTTTGCTCAATTTCAACCAAGGTTGAATATATTCATCCAATATCTGTTTTCTATTTGACAGAACAACCTCAAATTACGCTCTCTTTGCTCACGACCCCGCTCCCTTCTTCACCATTGTAAGTATGAAGCTCCGAATCCGACCATGGGACACCACTTGTGCGAGAGTCAGGATGAGCTTTAGATCCGCGCCTGACTATAAAATAATAGTGATCACAATGACATCACCATGGTCAAAATCACCATAGGCCTACAAATATATAGGCCTGACTAAGGCTACAAATAACGATAAATGTTTTGTTTTAAACAACGGCATGTTCCCGAATCCTCTTAGCGGCAATGCAGTTTGATCTCATAAAGTTCCAAAATAAACAACATTATCCACTTCATTAGAACAGGTGTTTGGATTCTCACAATGTGACATCAAGGAAGAAATCTTTCTAAATAGAAATTTCTAAATGTCAATTATCTATCAAAATTTAATTAATAAGGTTGTAAGGGCGACTGTTAACAGTTGATGGTTTCAGACCTAGAAGAAGCTGTCCCTTAAACACTTCAAATCGAAATAATTAAAATATCTGTATCGTTCAAAGTATAAAGCGTTTCCTGTCGGTGTAAGCTGTCTTGGAATCAGTGTCTATTCTTTCCTGATCGCTTAGGTCTTTGAGATCGTCAACCTTGAGATAAATCGCCTGTTGTACGCGCTCAGATTCATGACTCCTTGACAACAGGGCTATTGTTAATCTTTCTTGACGTCGACGTGCGGAAATCCAGCAGGTGTTTCTGGTCACTTGAGCTCACTACTTACTCGCTACGCGCCCAATTAGTTTGAATTCATCGACTTTGTAAGTAGAAATAACACTAATTGATACTTTAGTTGTTGTCCTAAACACCAGCATCACGCTTAGCCCAAGGGTAAAACCTCCTTGCTTAGCCTAATCAAGTAGACCTATTTCTGATTTTTTTTTTTATCATAAGAGAAGATCAGCAGTGGAACTGTCTCTTATACACATCTAGATGTGTATAAGAGATATAGAGATAAGCTTTAAACTGTCTTGCGGTAATGCTATAATTATATATACATTTTGAACAAAAAAGTCACACCGATTAGAACTCGGGACAGTAATGTTATATACAGTCGCCTTAAAAAAAAACAACTGGGGATTGGAAGCAATGCAACAATGCATTTTTAGGAATTCAACTCCGATTTAAGCAACTAATTCCTCACACTAATGCAGTGGATGCGTAGTTGGACATCACTAGTCCTTGATGGGAGTCAAATAACGGATATCAATATGATACGCTTTCTTATAAGCATTAGACGACAAAACAGGATCCCCGAAGAGATCATTTTTATAAACTTCAACTTCTTTAACGTTCAAAATTTTTATATAATTATAGTATAAGTCTGACATTATCTGTGTATCATGTTAATTCTATACGATTCAGATTACCAAGTTACGATACGTGCAAATTTTGTTACTTGTATGAAGCTTCGACGGCATTGCCTAAACATTAGTATATGTGACAAATTGTTTTACGTAGTACAAAGATAATATTTAATCCTACTTTTAATTAGGATTTTTTTTTATAAATCTGAATATGAAATATATATTAGATTGTATCATGTTTCAAACTGGGTGGCGCCAGGATTTGTCCGACGAGGACCCAGATGAGCCCGATTGGGGGGGGGGGGGGGGCTACACAACTACGAGAGCATATGTGGGCATGGTCGTGTGTCGCTCAAAACCTCTCGGAAGTGTTCTAGGTGGTGAATCCCCCGTAAACTATAAAAATTGAGGGATTTGATAGTCTTATTTAATCGATTTTAGATCTACTAATATGTAAAAAATACATATAATGTTTATTCTACCATACGGATTTTGTTTTTCTCCCCGACGGAGGAGGCGGAGGTGGGGGCCTCGGCCCCCACTGGCGCCACCGCTGGTTTTCAAAGTAAAAAAAATTATATAGCCTATTCATATAAGTGTTTATTTGATAGATGTAATTTAATTTGGGAATATATGTGGTGATTTTAACACATTAGAGAAGAAAAAATTGCATTACATTTTCTTTAGTTACCTACTAAAATACACCGTGTTCAAGATTCCTCTCATGACCATTTGCCATTCATGGCAAAGCGGTGGCTTAATTATCTGAACTGGTCGTCTCTTATACCCCCGCTCCGGTCGTGTGCTTTCTTAAGAAAAAACCGTTTGCCAAAAGACAAAACAACGATTAAACACTAAATAGCTCATTAGATCAAGGTACTTTATCATCAGCTTCCAATAACCCAGTCGATTAGTCGATTTTTTTCTGGTTCACAGACATTCAATACAAAATGCTTAAATTGATTATTAGTCAAATTAATAATCTATATTGTGAGATAAATATGTCGCTATTGCAAGCATGTATATTATTATTATTATTATTATTATTATTATTATTATTATTATTATTATTATTATTATTCGGAGATGATTTTAGAAAAATGTATGTTCTTATCAGGATTTGAATCCAAGACCTTCTGATTACCGTTCGGATATTTTTACCAACTGAGCAATTCAGAGATTATAGGAACATTAGGCCTATTATTTATACAATACCGTACCTCTGTGCCCTACATTAGCTACGGCATATTTTTTTCTTAATACTTAATTGATCGTTAATTATTTACCTAGTATAGCAAGGTAAACAATTATATATTTTAAGATCATCACAAGCGGCATGCTATTTTATATCGAAAACAGTTAGCCTACGTCACGAGGTCTGCTAACTGAAGTACCACTATTCGAACAGAAGAAAAGGGCAAATGTATCAATATGAACAATTATAAGATAGGTCTATTTTTAATTATAACAAAATTAATAAAACAGGCTATAACTTCATTTTAAAGGGTCTTAGGTTCCTAAAAAGTATGCTTATGTAGCCTATCCTGTTTAATTTATGTTGCCAACAAACACTTATAAACAGAAACAGTTGCTATGTATTTTTTCATTTTATTAATGTTTATTGCCTATTCCAAATATGTAATTTAACGTAAATTTACATTCCGCAATGTCTTTAATGTTTTATTTGGGCTTGACTTTTTAAAGACGCCCTCTAAAGTTACAAAGTGATAATTTTTCCCTTCTGGAAATAACATTTTTTCTTGATCGCCTTCATTGTGGTTCTTTACTTAATTTTATTTAACTTTTGTATATATTTGTTGATGTACTTCTTTAGAATGTGTAGGCCTAACTATCCTGTTTGGTATCCGACGGCGTCCAAACAGTCAGCTTTGAAATCAATTTTGAAATTTATATACAAGAAATGGAAGTGGGAAAGACAGCTATCATCTGACTCGCCAATTAAATTTCTAAATCGATAAACAACGATACTTAAATGCATTCCAATTGACGCTTCATATATACAATGCCGTATCTCACTACTGCTAATATCAACTGTGGATAATTGAAGTATCGTTGTTTATCGATTTAGAAACTTAATTGGCGAGTCAGATGATAGCTGTCTTTCCCACTTCCATTTCTAATATATCAGATAGCGAAACGAGGTATAATGTTTTAAAAAATTGACTTTGGCCATTTCAGGAAAGTGTGCTAAGTGATTAACTTTGGTGAAGTTAATTCCCAGATATGGTTTTCTAAATTTACGTCATCGTTCACGTGATAAAAGGAATCCCAAACAACGATCCACGTTGCGCTTTACCTTTGTCTCAAATTATTTTACATTGAACGCTTTCAACTTCAAAATTATTAGGCCTAGTTTACAAGTTTTCAGTTTTCGGTTTCTTGCTATAATACTTCATATGGATTACGTCACATATTGCAAACTTTCACCATAAACAGTGGTTTGACGTCATTGTATTGTAATTAAAGTGTTGTAGATATGTAACTGTTGACAACTCAGTATACATCTGTCGATAATTTTGAACAGTTAGCAATATCCTCGTGTGGTTTACTTATATTTTAACCACGTTCACAACTAAAGTAAACGAGAATGCAAAATATAACATATTAAATATTTTGTTTTTGTTTGGTTATGAATAGAGACTTAATCATCTATTATAATTCACAGTAGAGCTCTTTATATTATGATTTTGTTTTTCATCATTCAACAGTAGCAGAAAGTTTATCTGTTTTGTTGAACCAATTAGTTGCTTACATTAGCAACGGTTTCAGAAACAAAACCAACAAAACTCAACAGGTAATTATACCTATACTTATGGAATTATAATTTATACTTATACCATATACTTATGGAACCAAATAGAATTCGTTGAGCAACAAGAATTATTTATTCTATAAGTGATTGATTTATGTATAAATATCATTATAAATAATAATATACCTGCTAAAATTAAGGTCATTTCTCACCTTATATAGCCTATTAACATGAAGTCTACGCACCTATGTTTACACTCTTTTGTACATGCGTGGACAATTCTCGACGCAATGCAAATAACAAACACCAAAACAGATCGCCCTCAATTTAAATATTTAAACTTGAAGAGAAAGACTACATGTGAATTGAAATTTAACAGTTTTAATAGGAACAAATGATGATTACATAGTTTTATAAGAAAGTGTACCTTAAGTAATAAAATGATTATTGCTGGGTAAAAAATTGGTAATGAAAGCTGTTCCCTTTATTTGTTTATTAATTCATAATCATCTTATCCTCTATTAAATACTGCGAAAAAGTTTGGCGTTTATATATAAGGCCAAAAAAAAAAATATGTTGTGTTGCTCTCCGTGTCGGTCGGCATTTTTTTTTTTTTTTTTTTTTGAAATTGTGTTTAAGTACAAATTCCCGAAATTAACATTTAGAACATAAAATCTAAAACAGACATGTATTTTAAAAAAAAATCAAAATCGGGCCATAGATGCACGCGTAAAATAGAAGGCATAATTTTGAGAACCGAACGCGACGACGATATCAATATATACACACAACATCGGATCTCTCGCGCTGATCTGGCAAGCTGTCACGACCAGATCTTCCGGGCCTAACCTATTCTTTACTACTGTACAACTAGTGGTTGCTTGAATCAAAAATTGTATTCATTACCTTACGGTATATTGGACAATAAATAAAAACATGCTAAGGTCTAGCCATCGCTTTAAAACCGGTACATAGCTAGACATTTTCGGCTCCGTTACGGTTTTAGGCCTACCATAAACAAAATATTTTCCTCTTTTTTTTTTCTAGAAGTTTACTACGATTGTATTACATAGAGGGCGCTTTTTTGGATATTTTTCATAGCCACAGTATGGTTTTGCTCGTCCTGCCCGTGCGTGATCGTGTGGATCGGATACACATATTACTTTACGTTTCTAAGCCAAATAAATCTTTCTTTAAACTGATTTATTTTTGTTAAATTTATTTCACTATACACTTGGTTAGTATATTTACTCTGTCATTACTTTGAATAATTTTTGTTTGGCAAGCTTGCCATCGTTCTTAGGGTTTTCATAATAGGGACTGCAGTTTCAGACCTATCCTATTTCTGGTATTACTTTTTAAAAAAAATATTTAAAAAATCCGACCGACCGACCGGCGATCTCGATTTTTTCCATTTAGGCCTAAGGGCATCACAACAATTTTTTTTTTGGGGCCTAATGTAATAATTTAATGTGTGGGTAAGGCTTTACGTGAGGATAAAATTACTTCTTATACAGGTCTCCATCTAATTAAAGACCACTTTAGCGACTCAAGGTTTTCATGGTCTTTAGCAGTTTTTGTTCTATAATTACAAAAATAATCATTAAAAAGATAAAATTTCTTTGCATTTTTGAGCTATATTTATTTTAATATCCAATAATAATAATAATAATAATAATAATAATAATAATAATAATAATAATAATATGACTAAAGCGCCTAATAATGTATCCTTCACGCTTTGTACATTGTATAAGCTGAATGAATCAATAATTTAAAAAAAGAAGTCAAAGAAATAATTAGAAACGGGGCTACTCAGGTTACAAATAGTATAGCTCTCATATATGAATATATAACAGTATATTTCTAATTTATATTTTCCTGTCTTTCTAATGGATGGAGTCCACAGATATACTGTAATTTCAACTGTTCAATGTAGTTTAAGTTTATATTTTTGGTAATTTACATTACCTCCTTCTATTCAATTTTACTTTGTATTTTGTAATTTTAAGTTAATTATCTTTTCCTATATGTATTTTATTTTTGTATGTATTTGAATACACCATGCATTTAGTATGAGTGTCACTGTATCAAAAGTGGATCCAATAAATTGAATTGAGTTGTACAGGAATTATTAGCAATGAATGTACGAAGTCAGAACGCATTATTAGAAAAGGCTTTACTTACGTTTCGTAAGTACATATAATGTGGCAGGACTTTGCAGAACCGTCCATTTAATAAGTATTGTTTGAGCAAAGGCTATTGCAATTGTCAAAAGTTTATGATATATTAGTATGAAAAAGGCGCATAGTAGTTTCCATTAAATACCTAAAGTCTTAACCCCAGATATTCTAAAACAGTCACAGAAAATCGACGGATAGCACTTATGTTAATTGCCTAAACTGGAAACCAATATAGCCGATGGTTGTTGTGTTAAATACTTAATACCGAGAAGTTTGAAGTGACATGGAGTGCTGTGTACTGAACGTTTATTTAACTCTATAGAGGGTAACAGTTACCACATGTCTGAAAACAATCAATAATATAAAAAGAGATTTGGTACTAAGTAGTTCCTATGCAACCTGCATAACCATATGTTTGACGGTATTCAAATTCGAATCTAAAACCCCATGCGTCTACTTTATCAAAACTATTGTCTTATATTGGCATCGGTTACTGTAACTATAGTCGGGTTCCAAATCGCATGATGCAAGGGGCATGTTTGGGTAGAATTTGGGATCTAGTTGATTTAAATACTTTGACACGAATTTGGTGGATCCCAAATCAAATTCTTTCATTTAAGGACATAATTTGTATATTCAAAATGGCGTCTATACGATTGAAGGCATTTTTAAGGCATTTATTGCATATTCCAAGGTGATGACGGTAATTACTGGAAGTGCAAACAGTCTTATCTTCGTTAAACATTTAATTCTTTTTGCATTTTAATCACTATAATATTATTATTTCTTATTTAGGACACCTTTATTTACAAGCTCTTTTAAGTTTCCATAATTTTTTTTTGGGTTGTCCTTTTAATCATTTATTATTTTGATTTTGATAAATTATTAAATTTTAAGTTTGAAGTTTGTCAAATATCATCCACTGTTGAATTTCATAAATACAAAAGACGATCAAAAGTAAGCGTTAATTACGTGAGAATGAATAAATTTACGATACCACTGGATTTGATAAAAAAAAAAGTCATGATTTCTGACGATGTTACCGTAGCGAAGATAAGCGTAAAGCGAGAGAACACTATAAATGGGTCTTCAAAACGATGATTGACCACCGTAAACTAACAGCTTACTGCAAAACGTTAGTAACAATACCAAATTTTGATTCAAGAATATCCAAAGAAATAGACTGATCAACAGTGTCAAATTGCCTCTGACAGATCAAAAAGAACAAGAATCTATATATCAGGCTTCCTGTCAAGAGCTTTAATTAAGTTGATGATGCCATACTTAATTTCGTACACATGTAATTATCGTACAGAGACATCAGCTTTAAGAATAACAAATAGTTCATTGAGCACCAGCTTTCTATCACACAGTGAACTTTTTCTTGTAACTGTTACTTCTACAGACACCATGAAAGATGATGACCAAGCATTTTTTTTATCAGCATTCAACACCATTGATATCACATTCCTTAAAAACAAACTGATTTTTGTTTTTTGCTTTCGAGTTGAAAGTATTTATTTAGTTTTAGCTCACTAGAATGCCCCATGTTCATACTAGAAAGAGACACAGGATTTTGTATCTTCCTACGTAGTCTTCTGTATACAAATGACTTATAAAATATCGATTATTTTAAATATATAGAAAACAATACCATTTTAATTTAGAGATAGAGATTGCGAAATAATGTATTAATGAAGATGAAGAAGGCTGTATAATTACTGGGTACTCGTAACACGATTGGGATGCAATTGGAATCTCAAAACTTTAAATTTTAAAT
>NW_022757608.1:127932-171970 GCF_011630105.1 Anneissia japonica
ATATTTGAATTGATGTAGTGAAGTCATGGCGATAGCATATTTCAGTCCTGAAAATCATGTAAAAATAGATCATAAATTCTATATAGGCCTAAATGGACATTCCCGACCCATTTGCTAATATCGATAATGATGGTATCGCTGATGCGCTCCTGATGAATTGATAATTAATTAATTTATCTTAGAATAAATGTTTTAATTCAATAGGCGTATATTTTTCGTAAAGTTTTGGAATGATTTGATAAACTTGGATTATTTTAAGTCTTGTACATTTTCTGAGTTCTGAATAAATAAAAATTAAAATTAAAAAGAAAATTATATTCGAAGATGATGACGACAATGTGGTTATTTAAAAATGATGGTTTTATTCCTATGTAAAACGGAGATTATCTACTGCTTGTATAATAAGTCAATTCAACAATCTTATTTGTACACTTGTTCGTGGCACTAAACACAAAAATTATGGTTGGGTTATTGTTTCCGTAATATTAACCTTGTGCTTGCTAATAATAATAGTGACCAAGTGCTTTATACTATAATTGTAATGCACCCTAAAAGCCAAACAGAAGAATAATGACCTGGGTTTTTGTTAGAGATTTTACGCCTTGACCACTTTCATTAAAATTAGTGATGTTGATAGCATCAATGCCAATGAAAGACTGAAATAAGGAGCAGGTTCCTACTCATATTCTTGTCAAATGTATGCATAAAGCTCTGTCATGATTATACAATTTTCTTTTAAAAACACTGTTAATATTCCCATAGGCCTATATAGTCAAGACGTGCCTATATATATATAGGCATGTCACATATTTTTGGTCAAATAAAATTGGAAGTCTTGGCAGGGCTCAATGCTATTTTATATAATAATAAAAGGTGCAAAAGGATCTGCTTAGTTCATGGATGATTGAAATCGTATTCCGCCTACTAACCATCGGCTACCTGGTTACCACTTGAAGATTGCCTATTCATTTATGCATTTTAGTGCCAAACCGCTACAAAACTGCACCACACTGAGATAGTTTCATCTGTTCAAATCTAAATTTTTCTCATAGAACTGTGCACGCACTTATTAATGTGGCAACATCTGCGCAGAGTCCTCTTGCGCAGATCACCGCCCACAATCCAATCAATCAGACGAAACTCAGCCAGTTGGCGTATTGAAACCTATACATTAAAGGCGGACATAATTCTTGGCGTATTCAAGAATCACGCATTAACCAAGTCACCGATTCGATAGAGTTGTATGATCGACATCGCTATTCATTTACTTACTTTACAAGCGAATTCTAAAAAGTGATAAATACTGAATAGATACAGCCCGATAGACAACCTCACAAGTGGCACTACTCCCTAAAACCGTGAACTTATCAGCTCATCTAATAGGACTAGTATTAGCTATACAGGTAAGATCACAATGCATTTGCATTATTGTTTAAGATATAATTTTTTACATTTTTCGGGTTTAAAGTATTGTGATTTTACCCTGAACTTTTGTGTATGTTAATACGGATTGTTGTAGAAAACATTACTATTCAGGTAGGCCTTAAGACTTACATTAATGCTTGGAAACAACGAATCCTAAATTATACTTTCTCATAATGAATGAAATACACACTTAAAAATAACTTCTTTTCTATCATCCTTTTGGACTAATGTAAATAAAGATGATGATGATGATGATGATGATGATGCAAAAACTAATAATCAATGTGCTTAGGTCTATATTGAATACAAAACAAACATCAGATAATATACGAACGTGAATGTATTACATTTTGTAATAATAGGAACCAAACTGACTTTATACTTATATGTAAAAATAAGAAAATAAATAAAACTGAATGAGATTTATATTATAACAAATTCACTGGATAAAGATGTTTTAGAAGTAAAAAAATAGATAATATAAGTTAACTTGTGTAGATAATATATCGAAATTAATAAAGTATATAATCGTAGAAAATAATAATAATGATGCTAACAGACATTTATACCGCACCAATTAAAAAATATATATGTATCAAATGCTCTAAGTTAACAATAATCCAGACTAATATGTTTTGGTGAATAAAACAGATTTTTCCAGAATAAAACTGAATCTGAGGACCGTTTAAAAAAATGATTAATCGATTCCAACGATGGCGGCCTGAACAAAAAATGAACGTTAACCACGAGTTTGAGTTTAAATCATAGAGAAAGATCTTGCTGGTTGTTTTACACATATTTGCATGAAACTATTTTATATTATAATTGGCATACATTATTATATTTTTGAAATCTCAAATAATGATTTTGTCACCAAAATCGCGATTCACCGGTTCGTTGGAACAGCGAGATATATATCCTTATTTTGTATAAATTTAGTGTTTTCTTAATGCTCTGCTATACACGTAAGATCACATTGCAATTATTGTATTCTTTAAGAACTTATTTATTTTATACTTCTTCGGTTTTAAAAATATTTTGTTTTTACTTTATAATTTCATCTAATTATATAAGTTAAATAAAAATAGTAAAAGAAAACGTTACTATTCAAGTTAGTTTCGTATGCCTGTGGTAATGCTTTGACACAAAAAAAAAAAAAAAATCTTTTTCAAATGAATGAAATATACACTTAAAGTCATTGTTTTTTATCCTTCTGGTCGACATACTGTAATAATAATCAAATTACAACACAAAGAATAGATGAGCAACAATGACGAAGGTTTACAAATGTAATGTAATAATATAGAATTTATTAAATTAAGTTTGAATGAGATTTCACTGTGTAAGATGTTTGTATAAGTTAAAATAGATGAAACCTTTTATTAATTTTTATAGAGAATATAACAAAACAAATAACGTTATATAATCGTAGAAATGTAGGCCTACCACACTTTGAAATTGAATATTGAATTTATATAGTGTAACACATTCATTGGGTAAGGATGCTGCAGAAGTTAAAAATAGATAAAACCTGTCATTAACTTATGTAGTTAATATAACTAAACAAATAACGTTATATGGCATACAGGTCCTCCTCCTTTTAAAGACCATTTTGTATCTGCGGCCCTGGTTGAATGGCTACCATATCTTTTATCAGTAGCCGTTCCCGCCAATTATATGCGCCCTCTATTTTGGAGACCAAAAAGTATGAAAAGATTTCCTCCAATGAAAGACAACTATATAATAGTGATGTTATTGAATTGTTTGCTATAATAAACATTGTTATAGACTCAAAACATAAATATATTAACCAATGCACATCACATGATGATGTCTTGTGTATACTGCACAGTGTTTTGAGTATATTGAATAACAACAATATTAGTGATGATGTCAATAAGATTTAAATAGAAAGTTTGTTAGAACTGGCTACCAAGAAATGTTTTAAGAATAAATAAGAGCATGCAGCACGGTAACTGTACATCAATTATAAAACATTTAAACATTTAATGTACCAATTCTAAATTTTCCTCTAAATAGATAAATCTAAAGACCACATTTAGTGCCGGTCTTCGGTTGGATTCTATTAGAAGACCATGGTTTTGGTAGACCAACCTGAGAATTTTCCCTTCAATTAAAGAATACTTCTAAAATATGGTACTTTTAGTGCAGTTTTTTTACAAACACGCAAGCATCAAAGGACAATGTTTTGTTTATACATTGCTCCACATTGAATACCGATAATGTTTATAGTACGTTAAAGTTTGTGTTTTTGTAATGGAAATTTGGGCAGAACAGCAGTGGCATAATCTGTCGGAGAGAACTCCTTCCCCCACCCCACCCCTGGTCAAGTTAGAAGAAAAAATAGACAATTCGCCTAAGGGAGAAAAATAAATTCCATGTAATTATTACAGAATGTGAAACTCTAAAATCGATTAAATAAGTTGTCAAAATTGCCTGTACTCCCTTCGAGTGTTTCTGGACCAAAGACCACGGTCTCAAACGTGATCCTTAACTGGAAGGAAACCTGAATTAAATAATATTTATAGGCCTATCGTTAATGTTTATGAAATTAGTGTTTTCCTTAGATTAGGCCTACTGCGTTAAAACGTTCCATGCAAAGAGCTCTACCATAATATACTGTATTTAGAAGCCATTTTTGACTTTTATAACAAATAAAAGTTCTCATTTAAAGTCTATTATTTGAGGTAAAATCTTGACCACAAAAAAAAATCAATCAAATAAATTAACTGGTCTTGTAAACGGATTAAGCAAGTTTTCTTCATTGATTGAAGAACAAATAATAATAATAATAATAACAATAATAATAATAATAATATAGAGACATTCCCTTGTATTGTGCGCTAAAGAAAGACCATTACCATCACCATTACCATACAGAGGGTTCAATATAAAAATGGTTAATTTCATTATACTTTAAAGGGTCTGTGCAAAAGCGTATACATTTGATAATTACAGTGTTCACACAGTTAATTCGTGAGGATTTTCCCCCGTTCAAATTTCAATTGAAAGTTGGTAAATGAATGTTCTCTGAATACGGTCAGAGCAATCTCACCAAACGTCGAGACGACCAACCAGTGGTTTTACCTCAAAAACCATTATTACAACATTCCTCCATGATTACACATGATGTACCGGAAGTTTCATGATTTTGTTAATGGTACTCGCCAAACGTTCAAGAAATATTTTGAATGAATATACAAAATAAGCAATTCAGATCGAATCTAGTTTTTTTTGGCTCATCAAAGATGGTGTATCTTGCAGATTATACGAAATGAAAGCAATTTAATTTATCTGAAATCATGCATAGGATTCAAGTTCAAGTTTGTGACAATTACGATCATTTTGAGAGGATAAATGGTAAATTGTAATAGTAAGAACGCGGTGGAATAGTACTATCAGTCAACTAGCAAGTACATATACCAGTCCCCGTTGTCTGCTTAAAGCAATGTTTCACAAAAAGTGACAACTTTGAGAATAATGTGATGTGCCTCTGCATTTTTTTTATCATTAATGATTGTAGAAATTAAGAAATCAAGTGGGTTAATTTTACACGATTACGCAATTGTTATTCTTTTTATTATCATTATCATTTTTCATTATTATTACAATCATTATCAATCTTATAAAATTAATTGATGATTATGATGACAAAGGTATTGAATATGATAATGATGAACAATTACACAATTACTTAATTGTTATTATTATTTCATTATTTTTTTAATTAATTGATGATTATGATAACAAGGGCGCTGATGAAAATGCTCTCATCATAATAATGCGGATGACGCTAATCCTCATGACAATTATGATTATTTTGTTGTTGATGGTAATGGTGTTACTCACCTGTTAGTGTTAGGCCTAAATTTTCTAACTGCAAACATAAATATCATTCAATTAAACACCATCTGGTTGAATATCTGATTATATACCGTATGAATGTTATTGCTTATACGGTATGATTGTATATAAATAAGTTATTACTCGCCCTATTTTCCTGCGCAATTAAAATATGCATATTAGTACTGTGTTATAATTGGCCCTATATTAATATTATTAAAATCATATTTAATAAATAAGAGGATTTCTGAACTAGACTAAATATTGCTCCACACATTGAAAAAAAAAACCCTTAAAATGAATTGCTAACTTTTTATGTATGTTATTTACTTTCAACTGAAAATTTAGTCGAGGAAAAAAAATATCTTGCAAATTAAAGGAAGTTGAAATAAACTATTTCTAAAGTTTTTGCATAGGCCTATTTTATTTATTATGTATTATTTTCTGGCAGTAAATTGTTTTAAAATGGTTTTTTTTTTTGTTGCTGTTTTTGTTTTTATTTGTTTTTTTTTACTTACTGACTTTTGTTGACTTGTGTGTTGAGTTTATTACTAATGTTTAAGTCTTAGTATACATTTAAGAAAAAATCTTCATTATTATAATTATAATGTAGTAGCCCCTATGATATTATATAAAGTTATTACAATAACTTGCTAGAGGGGCTCTTGGATATTAATGTCTCCCTTGTAATTTTCAATTACTGCTCACTGTGCTGCAGCTGGAGGGCTGAAATGCAAGTTTCAATAGAGCACCATTGTGCTACTGGCTCAAGTATACGTTAAAGAAAGGGTTTTTCCTCTAGGCGCCCTCCTCCCCCCCCCCCCACCGGAGCCATTTTGGTCCACTCTCCACAAATTCGCATCAACCCAATAAAAATCTTGCGTACGGGCCTGAATAGAGATATACGGTAACAGAGTTATACCTAAATGGATTTTATACGTTAAGTCAGTGAGAGAGTAAAAGACATTATGCATTCTTAATACAATAAACTGATGTAAGTAAGTCTGTGTACATATTAAATGATTATTGGCACACTAATAAGCGAAGGTGTTTGAACGTTTATATAATAGGTGACCATGTTAGCATCATGAAGATCGGCCATATTATATACATATGTTTTTATATAAGCTATGAAATACTCGCAACAAAGGCTGAAACATAGTGCCAGAAACACGTGCCAACAACTTCACGACCCGTCAAGTGCAAGTCGAAATTCTGAACATGGCCAGCCGAGAGTGTTCAGTGTATGACTCAAACTGTCTGCAAGGTTTAGAACATGAATGGAAACTGTCTTCCAGTTTCTTGTTTGCTAGGTGTATGAACGAAATACAAATATAAAGCATAATGTTGAAGCATACGTAAATTGAAACCAGGCCCATGTCTGATCGATCGCCTTCATTACCGATAAGGAGGTATAAAAATAAAGTTATCAATTTGCATTTTAAATGTTAAAACTAATTTCTCATGACTTTTTGGTAATTCAAAGCAATTGTATCTGTAGGTCAGAGTACATTTCTTGCAACTTGTTGGTTACCGACTAGAAAATATGATGAATTCCAAATAATAATAATAATAATAACAACAACAACAACAGCAACAGCAACAACAACAACAATAATAATAATATTATTATTATTATTATTATTATTATTATTATTATTATTATTATTATTATTATTATCATCGCCACAACATCCTAGACCGCACTTTAATTACAAGTTCATTTTATCGCGTTCTCGTAGCAAGGACGTGAAATACCTACATCTTTTCGATTCTTGTCATCATGACAAATCTATATCCATTTGTGCCGGCGTATAACACGATATTCTATTAAACCGGCGATCTATCAATAGTAATTATGGATTGACACAACATCGCGATAATTGGTGTTACTTTAAGACTACCTTTGTGAACGGATAAATTGGTATCCGTATCTTTCTTTTCCGTTGACGATGAATATTGAATTAAAGGGGATATGTAAGACTTTGCGGGAGTATTTGAACTTCAGTAACATATTTATATTGATAAATGGCGGCGTTATCAACTCACAACTGAATGTGGAGTACCGTAGGATTAACAGCAAGCATGTCGTGTGTTGTGTGTGTGTGGCAGGCATGTATGAAAGACTTTAGTGCACACGTCCAAGAATATAATGATTATAAAAATAATGATAATAGTTTCGAAAAAAGGGAAAACTTCAGCTGTTTGTTGAATGTTTGATTAATTAAGCCCATTCTTGCCGTTGATGTTTTGTGTTTACGATCTGTTTATTATTAGAGATTTTTTTTGTATCATATTTGCTGTGTAATGTTAAGTGCAATCGTTTCATGTGATTTTATGGAAATATACTAATATTTTATGAAAATTCTGATTGCACATGAATAATAAATTCTCTCACGTAAAGCAATAAAAATGCGTGTGGCTCTTATCAAACGTCTAGGCTGTATCCTAGGACTTATTCTTCGAAGATTTACCATGCTTCTATTGTCGTTAGTACGCCAATAAATGTAGCCGACACATAAATTTTCTTTAAAAGTGTATCAATGTGTTTAGTTTGTTATGGGGTGGGTGTTGAATAATGTAATATATTACAGTACATGGTTTTTATTATCGTGTGTTAACCTTTGGATAAACAATGATATGTAAGAAAATAAATCGTCTTGCGGCAATGCAAAATTTAATAAACAGCATATTATCGTCATAGTCGTCATGAACATGGAATGAAGGAACTAAATTGTCAGTGTACAAGCCCTAACTATTGAATAAAAGTACTGCGTTATCATATTACAAACACAAATGGGTAATTTTCTTACAGATGGCACTATTATGATTTCTTAACTTTCGAAAAAAATGCAGATTTTTATCGGATAAGATTTGGCCTTTTGTGAAAAGTTAAGTAAGTTGATAAACGTAAACTTGTTTTTACTTTTTTGGAGATGTATATAAAAAAACAGATCATAAAACATATTAATTAAATAGCTGAGGAGAAGCAAAAACATACCTTACACACTGTCACCAAAATTACAACTGAACAAGAAAAATTCATCCAAATTTACTACCATGAGTACAACAGGTGGAGTTGTTATTAATAGATGACAATTCCATGTGTAGGCTTATCCATTTTAACTAAATTTCTCCCTCGGTAAAGGTGAGGGCTTTTGGTAGTATATGCAATTACTTCACCGTAAACAAACGATGAAGTGCTAGGTTTATTTCAAACTGCATGCTCGTACAGCCGAAATGATAGTTCTTCTGCGATGTATCTGAATAATTGGCGACAAGAACACCGTAAAAATAATAATTGCACTAGTTGGGATGATGTAGAAATAATGCTACAATAATGTTTCTGTCAAAGACAAACAGAGCACGTCAATTTCTATATAAGGACGTTTTACGGTCAACGGTAAACATCCTGTGACCAATTATAAACCGGACTTGAATAAACTTCTACACTGCTGTTAATCTGTATCGTCGGTAATAAATACTCACTCAGATTAATCCATGCTCAGATATAACGTTGACTTTAGAAACACAGAAAGCAGATAAATAATGAGAGATTTCATGATAGAATAACAACATAACACTTGATTTAATCGGTATTGGTTTCCTAGCATTCCTTTAGTCAGTCGTTGTTATTGATACGTAAGCTACTTCATAAATATCTCTTGTGCACAGCAATTCAGTGGTACAAACGTAAAACGTGATCACAATACTTGAACGTTGGATAATTAAGCTAGTAACGGTAGAAATAGCAACTATGTGATAATTACGTTAAACATTATTACCTTATCACTTTGTTATTATTATCATTGCTAGCTTAGTTATCCACTGTTGCATAATGAAGGCAAATTTCACACTTGGTGAAGTGTAGAGACGAACTCTCCGAATAAATTTGGCGGATTAGCAGAATATTCTAGTACCAAATATATCAGAGTCTTCGTTTGAAAGTCTTTTCAAATAAAAAATTTAAGCTAAGCACACACACATATTTATATACTGTATATAAATATATATAGTGAAATTGTTGTGATAGTGCTCCAATATAAGAATAAACATTATATGTTATGATTGTATTGATAGTCCTTCAACGAATGTTTCCTAAGAGTGCTTTCTGCGTGTTGAACTGCAACCTTTCGCTGTCAAGGAAAGTGTCATGTTTAGTTTCGACCACGGAAGCGTGCTGGGCTTTTTTTTTTACAGATTTAATATATATATGCCTAAATACGGTATATGCTTATATTAAAATAGGCTTGCTGCGTAGCACTGTAAATACAATATAAACAGATAAGTTAAGTAGGAAGAAGATGCTATTCGTATAGAGCAGCCCTTCAACGACAAGTTCCTTTATTAAGTTGTATGAAAAAAAGTTGTCTCTGGCGGGATATAATCATCATAGCACAATTATTATGTGTAATTATTTTATGTAATTAGGCCTATAGTGATTTTAATAATAAAACATAAGAATATTCAATAACATACCTATTATAATTTAAATAATAATGTAATTAACAATGTCTATTTTTGAAAACGTTTCCAATACTGAATAAATTGTTGATCAGGATATAAAAAAATATTAATGAAAAGACGATAGCAAGGCCGCATAACTCATTTAGGATCTATCTTGTAAACATAGTTAAATTATATAAATACAGTACTGATGTAAGAAGAGTTGAAGACCGAGCAATTTTAATATTGAAACGACCGATATCAAGACAGTGTGTTAGATACTGTAACATTTTAGTATTGTAGGTTAACATTAATTATCATCCTATCTGGTGTAGTCTATGTCAATGACATTCTGCATTCTTATAAAATGTCCATTATGTTGTCATACTAATTTGGTTTGAACATACGGTAGGTAGGCCTATCGTTACTGTCGATAGATTAGTGTCACCCATGATTAACTGATGACAGGATGATGCAAAACATGACATTTATTACATCCAATAAAATAAAGCGGGTATTGGTTTATCAACGGTCAGGTTTGCCTACAAACAAACAATAATTGATAATTCAATTTCGAAGAGGGCGGTATTCGGGTACCAATCACCATAATAATGTCTCTCTCAAATAGCTTGTCATGATGTAGATAGGTCACGAGGGAAGCATTGCGCATAATCTTGCATTTTATCAATAAAATCTTGTTGCGTAATTTTAGTCGAATAATCTTTCTACAAATTGGAAAATTATAATGCCTTCACACACGATCATATCCAAAACATAATGGCGTTGATTTGTGTTTACTAAATAGGTCGATTTTCCACGTCAGTTATATAAAAATAAAGCTCTTGTATTTCTTTTTTATATAAGTGTTAGGTATGTGAAATGATAGGCCTGGTGTCGAATCGTATCGCAAATCACACAAAGAACAACCACGGTCGAATAATAAGTTAAATAAAGGTTGTTTTAGTTTTAAATGACAGTTAAATTCGTGAATTCCGGGGAGCATATCACAGTACTTTTGGTATAACCAGGTCATAAAAATGTATGAAACATCTTTTGACTTGTTTGTTATTAGTAATATGGTTAAATGTGGATCTAGTGTTGCTAAGACATTGTATAATCCAATCAGCATTAATAACGTAGACGAAACATGGCAAACAGCTAACAATTGCTTTCGCAAACCCGTAAATATGTCATAGACCTTTTGTAAGCAAGTTAATTTGAGGCGAGGTATCAGAATGAACGTGGCTATTGAGCTATGTAAGCCGTCGAATGAAGACCAGGCTTATAGCTGGGTAATTTCAGCTCCACGACAGTTCACCGCCGAGTAGCTGCCTATGTTAAATTTTCAGAAAGCATGAACACACGCACTATTTTCTGTCAGCAGAGGCATATCAATGCAGGTGTAAACACTAGCCATATAGCGACTGAAGTAAAATAATGTAGGCCTAGGCTAGCCGATCCAAAGATTGTAGAACTCCCCCAGAAGTATTGAGTCATCATATTCGCAGTGGTCGCCAGAGAAATATTTTTACATGTCTGTTCGTTTAGCAACCATGTCGCCTCATTGACCTATCTGTGTACCGTTTGTGTTAACTTTTCATCACAATAATAACAAAAACAACAACAATAATAATAATAATAATAATAAATTATAAATTCACGTGCCGTTTTATTGTAAGTTATCCGACTACCTATATATTACGTTTCACATTGAATTAAGCCCTTGAAACAACATATATTCATTCTTCTTCACAATGAATTAATTAAGTTCAAACATCTATTGGAACGTAAGTAAGCAGAATAGTGTCAAGTGTCAAAACAGCGTTTTGACACTATTTTTAAAAATGTCAGTGCATATTAATGTTATGTATTGAAATTTTTAAAAATACAAATGCCCCCCCGTCCCCAGTTTGAAAACTTCTGAGGGCCGCCCCTGTTCAATGGGACTAATTAAAAATGGTTTACGTTCGAATATGACAAATGCTCGTTTGGATATCCTCACGATGCTGGGAATATATCTTGATCGGGGAGCAACCTCATGGTTTACAGATTTCAGGCAAAATTTCCAAAATTTATAACTTCACTTTGGATTACTCACATTGTACTGTGACGTTCCCGGTGACATTGTGTTTTCTTAATTCATCGTAGTATAATATTGTCACAAATTGGTGGCCTTACAATTTACAGTAAGACATTATTCTTATTCGTAATTTTGTTAATAATTCACAATCACATAGATTATGAAAAACCTGGATTTCGCCATGATGGGAGGATAGTATTGTAATGTAATATGGTGGTTTTTTGGGTTTTTTTAATAATATAAAATTTAAAACGGATTTGGAAATAAGTTAGTTGGTTACATTGCATACTATTTGTTTATCGTTGTTTTTAAAAAAAATCTGTTTTGGAATTTCGCGTAATAAAAATCGACAAATCAATCAGCGTCACTGAAAGCTATCAGGGATAGCGTGTAGCAATTTTATGAAAACCGGGATGAAGTCCGTCGCACACGGTGTTGGCAGCCGACGCGATCACCACGATCATACCACGAGTCGTCGCAGAACGTTTTCAATGTCGATCTGCTCTGACTGTCACTGACGATCAGCAGGCTGATGTTTTCCGCACTCATTTCATTTACAAAATAAAAAATTAAAAAAAACTTGCTACATTAATATGCTGGACCTTGCTAACTGTTGCTAAAGTAAAGGTCATTGCCCATTTCCAAAATTCCTGTTGATACATCACCCATTTTATTTATTGATTACCAAAATGTTACTTCTGCCCGATTCTCGACATTTGAACCAAAAACATAACGACTGACCATAAAGACTTTTGGTCTAGAAATTTGAAAAGGTTGCTTTTATTTAATTTTATAGAAAAGTGGTTTCAAAAATTGAGTTTCTAACCTATTAAGGCATCTAGTTACTATAAACACTTTCATGTATATTATTCAGAAGGTTTTTTTTTAATTATGTTTTTAATTGGTTTAGGCCGAAGGCCAGGCATATCCCAGACAGCGAACTTTTCTGTGGCATATCCCTTCACAAGGTAAACATGTGTTTTTATTTATTTGATTAGTTTTGGGCTTAGAATTGGATTACGTAAATTCTTTGTTTTCGCTATATGAAACTAATAAAAAAAAAACATAAAAAAGTAAAGGATATTGCACAAAAAATGACATATAGTCGAATGACTCAAAACATTTTGTAAAATTATTGGTCAGACTTCCAGACAAGAGCTCTATGTAAAGACCAACGCAGTGGCGGATCTGGGTGGGGGTGAATAGGGTGGCCAGCCACCCCCCACCCTTCGGTGACCATGAAAAAAAATGGTCACTCGTCTTGTGTGTGTGCTTCTCATGTATACATGTAGGCCTATACTCTCGTAAAACATACATATTCTATTTTAAGCTTAACTTCTTTTCGGATGTCATCCAAGAGCACCTAGCCGTCTACTAATTCCAAAAAATGTCAAACGAAAGACGCCCCTAAAAAAAAAAAAACAAAAAAAAAACATGATCAAGGGGACAAGGAACACGTCCCAAATATTTTTAAGGTGGTGGGGGTTGGTCCCCTCACTTTTCGTCCGCAAATTAATAATTTCATATAAGTCAAGAAGATGCCTGAAAATTATTGAAATGAACTGCATAGATGACCCAGGTTTTAACGAAAGGGTATTGTACAAACAGTTCTCTATCTCTGCCCACTAACATCTAAATTTCTTATAATACACGACTCGAGTCCGCGTGCCTTTAATATAATTTGAGAAGTATGAGAGAAAGCGTGTAATGATACTAATAATAATAGTAATAATAATAGTAATAATAATAATAATAATAATAATAATAATAATAATAATAATAATAATAATAATAATAATAATAATAGTTTTCGGCACATGAAGTAGGCCTAGAGGAAGTAAATTAAGAATACATCAAAGACAATTGAGTTTTATTTTCAATGGAACATCACAGCGATTAATTAGATCGATGATGATGAATTTTACTATAAGAGTGTCATTTCCGGCAATCTAGAGGTACTATTTCCACAAATGTTCCCACCTCAGCCCTTTACTATGGTGTGGACTAGGCTTTGCATTAGGTAGGCCAAATTTAAATACATCAAAGACAACGTTTTAAAGTTTTATTTTCTATAGTACATCACACATATTAATTAGATACCTATGGTTGCCGAAAGTCGGTGGTAAAACATCATGAGAAATTTGTTGGTGCTTCATTTTGACTAATGGTGATGTGATGACGGTGAATTGTACTAATTTTAAAGTGTCATTTCCGGTCATCTAGAGCTACTATTTCCTATAATTTTCGCACCTCAGGCCCATGATCTGCGCTCTTGCCAAAACCATGCCCCCTCTCTTGGTGCTTCGCAAATCTCATTAATCACCCCACCCCCATTGCTAAATCCTAGATCCGCCACTGCAACGCAAACAAAACCACCACACTTTAAATCTCGATGCAAGATTGAGATTATTTGACCATCAGACAGGACCCGTACCAGTCAACATACACGCAGCATCTGGTTGGAATGTTTAAAAACCACACAGTGGACAGTTACTTAGACACGTCGTCCGTTTCTTAATTCTACCACAGTTTATCAAGATTTGCTCAATAATTAGGTCCAAATATAGACACAGTTTTGTGTACATTCACAAAAGCAATGTTTATCTATGAGACATGTCATGTCTCGGATAAAACTCGACCAGTCCTTGTATATAAAGTAGGCCCTATTGCTGTAATTGCAAATACTAGCTACATGTTTTTGTATGCTTTTATCTTCAAAATCCACTTCAAGATTGCTCCACTGCGAAAATTTAATCAGTTTCATCAGAAAAGAATAGAAGCATCAGGTACAGCTATTGACACTGTTTTGTTGCCAAAATATGGAATTTCTGGAAATTAGGATCAGAGTTTAAACGTAATATTTCCGGTCACTGTTAGAGCAATTGTTACATTACAGCAAATTGAACATACCTCTCCTGAACAATTTGAAAGCGACCAACTCGTGGTTGCCAAGATAGGGGAAAACATTAGATAGGCCTTATGTATAATATATTGGGACTTCTTTTCTTTTTTTTTTGCTATATCTTCAAAATCCACTTTCAAGATTGTTCTACTGGGACAATTTTGTCAATTTCACCTCAAAAGAATACAAGCATCAGGTGCAACTTATGAAACGGATTTGTTGCCAAAATATAGAAATTCTGGAAATTAGGGTCAGAGGTCAAACGTAGTATTTCCGGTCACTGTTAGAGCAATTGTTACGTTACAGAGAATAGAATCATACCTGTCTGAAAATTTGAAAGGAAAAAAAAAACGACCCACTATCTCAAATTTGCATATTTAAGTTAATTTTAATTTTACCAGGTTATGTGATTGAGGTGTGATTTCTGGAATTTTATGTCCTTAAAGTGTAATAACTGGCTAATTGGCAAACCATATTAAAACTAATAGGGCATGTCGACTATTATTAGATTGTTCATAAAGTGTTGTCAAATTTCATGCATTTTTTACAAAACCCGTGATCAGCCTTAGATTCACATAAAGTATACAAGCTGATGTCAGTATTAGGTTAACTCCAATCTAAAGGTAACCTTCACTTGATTATCTTTCATTTTTTTTTTCAAATTCTTCCCGAACTTTATTTTAATGTACTTTTATTTTGTTATTTTAGTTAATCAACCGAATTATGTTCTTACGTCATTCGCAGGATATCGATTTTTTATTTCAAATAGTAACATCACTGTTTCTATCCTAGCTTTTTGTAAATATTGTAGAATGGTAAGAAGTGCTAAATAATTGATTTACCCCATAGCGTTTTATAATTACATTCTCAATGAGTATTTAATAGCTGTTACTCGGAGGTAATATTAAAATGTTGTCAGAATCTATTACGCTAAATGTAATAATAGATATGAGAGTGCACTTTATAACCACACGCTTCGTGTCCTTAATTCAAGAAATTTTAATAATTATTAGGTGATTAGGATGACCAAGGTGAATTTCAGTACATTGTTTATTGGAGTATATAATAAAGTATTATGGAAATCACTGGTTTCTCGAAACGATTAAACCACAATAAAAAAATACAAAAAAAAAGAACTATAGATCTACAGTTGTTAGTTGTTGGATAATAGTTTTGAAAATATTTACCAAGACGGTTCGATTTCAAACCGAGAAAATCTATGAATAGGGTTATTGATGAATAAAAACGGAATTGAATTGAATGCGTTATTAACTGTATTTACATGAAAATAAGAGAAATTGTACAAAAAAAAGTTTAGTGACTAGTGATTGAAAAGTATTGCAAGAATCGTTATTCTTAACTATAACTTAAACAAATGCCAAAAGAAACTTTTCTAAAATGGTACGTCACTTAGGCCCTCCAATATGGCGTCGGAGGCCTCACATTTTTCTGTACCAGGATTGGGCGATGACCAATCCAGCTATTATAGTAGAGATCAGTGGTTTTGCCTAGTTCTGACCAGACTAGGTGGATAAAGCTAGATTTACACTAGACACGATAACGACACGACAAGTATAATATTATATAGTTTGCAATCTTCAACATTACGCGCATCTTTATCTTGTTGTTGTCGTGCCGTAATCGTGTCTATAGCTTAAACCCGGCTCAACTCACCGGGGTTATACGCCTTTCCAGTCCGAACTAGGTGGCTTATCTCAAGCTGGGCGTTGTTCCTACAGTAACTAGGCCACTCAGGCTACGTTTAGACTTGAAGATAAGCCTGGCTTACGTTAAGCCCGGCTCAAGTTTAAGCCCGGCTTAACTTTGCCGGACGTTCAAACTAGCGGGATTAGCCAGGCGCTAGCATTTGCCTAGTAATAAACCGTAACCAGGAAACGAGTTTCGAAACAATGCGCTCGAAACGTACCCTCGCTCACAAAACACGTAATTGAATGCTGATTGTTCATTTTTTAAACCAAGTCAATGGAAGACCCCCGCAGGGATTAAAGCCCGGCTTAGAAAAGTTAAACACGGTGGCACGCCAGGCCTAGTTACTATAGGAACACGACAGACCGGCTTGAGATAAGCCACCTAGTTCAGACTGGCACGTGGATAAACCCCGTGAGTTAAGCCGGGTTTATTATCCACCTAGTCTGAACTAGGCCTCAGTTTATCTTTCCTACGCCGGGCTTTAATCGCTGAAAGGGAGTCCCGCGTTGACCTCCGATCAAAAATTGACTAATCAGCATTCAATTACGTCTGCTGTTAGCGAACGTATGTCTCGTGCGCATTGTTTTTAAAATCATTTCCTGGTTCCGCTTCATGAATATGCTTCAGGTCCTCGCGCCTGGCTAAATCCAACACCCGGCAACGTTAAGCCGGGCTTAACCTTGAGCCGGTGGTGGGGAATAGATGCGAGCGGCTATTCGCCTTTTTAACCTCAAAATTGTGTAGGCATATAGTCTGCTTTTAAGGTGTTTATATAGACGGGAGGTTATTAAGTCTTGTAACATGTTGACTGAATGTGTTTTTCTCATAGTCTTCTTTAAATGTTGCTTTAGGTGGTCTAAGTGATTCTTCTATCTTCTAACCTCATTAAATTCATTTTTGGAAATCTTGTTTCATACGGTTTGCCTCTTAAGCCAGTGTATCTCTTTGTTGTTCTACATTGTACTCCTTTAAGTAATTTTATATTAAAATGTTTTAAATGGGGTAAATTCTAGGCTGTTCATTGATCAGCAGTAACAGCACTAATAAATATCATACCGTATAACACGCAATGAACAAAGAATCAAGACTAATGGATGTGATCATAACCTGCAGTTTCTCAGAACTACTCTGTATTCAACCAGTTAAAGCAACCCACAGCAGCTAGCTTATTATGATTAAAAGCTGAACTTAAAGTGGTTGGCGCAGCGGTTGTGGCTTGGACTCTCAACCTCGTGTGGTCAGAAGTTCAAGCTAATGCTCCATGCAAGTCGCTTGTGTCTTTGGGGAAGGTAATATGTCTCTTCGTTTGCATCTCTTTACCCAGGAGTATAAATGGGTACCGACATATTATGCTAGGAAGGTAAACAGACTCTCTATGAGGAAGAGTGGCGATCGCTTCACAGCTTGCAGTCTGGCCCAAACGCCTAAAGAGAGATGGGCACCCAGACCTTGTTCAGGTTCGATACCTTTACCCCTTATTTATGTAAAAATGACGTTGGCCTGTACAGCACAGGGGTGGTGCCAATGGGGGCCGGGGAGAGCTGCCATCCCCCTCCCCCTCGAGGAGAAAAACCACAATTCGTCAAGGAGAAACAAAGGTATTTTCTACTTATTAGTAGACTCTAAAATCGGATAAGCCTTTGAAACCCCTAAACTGTAAAACATTTTTGGAGGCTTGGCACCCTGGACCACTTTCGGAATATTTTGAACCGCGTCAAACCACTCCTACGACATTTGCCCCCTCCCCGTCGGAGACTTTGGAACCCCACCGAGCAAATCATGGCGCCACCCCTGCTTTAGCATTACCATTTACCAAATATATTTTAAATATCATATGCCTAATATACCATTGTCAATGTGAATCGATTGACTGACTTTTTTGAAAGGTACAAAGTTTTCGTGGCCCATCGTTAGGCTACTTAACTCGTATATAGCTTTGTTTCAGATGCAATTTGGAATTTTTGTTTAAGCTCTCTATAAATAACACTAATATTGTATTAGTGTTATTTAAGCTCTCTATAAATAACACTAATACAATATTTGGTACTGATAGCGCTTATCATTGGTGATTATTAACAGCAGTTGGCTCTTAATCATGCATAATATACAATACGGTAACTCCTCCGCTAACTTGTTGGAGGCCTATCTTTAGTCAGGTATGAATATTCAACAATTAACAAGTATCAACTATATTTCAACTCAACCCATTTATACTACTGGGTTGAATTAATTACCTTTTATGTTTATCACTTTATCGGTGTGTTTTTGTATTCACTGTTTGAAGAAAACGACACTGACTTTTATAATGACACCAGAATATGCCCGCTTTCGAGTGAAAATCGTTCAAATAATATTTGTGCCTAATTTGACAATATTAGTAAGTTTGAAATCTGGAGAAGATGTCACTGTAAATCATCGTTAGATGTGTTCTCGAATATGCCGCAATCAATGATAATGCATCATTAAGTAGTTGTCTGTGTTAGACTGAGTCAAAATGTTTTAATACCAACGTCATAGCGAGGGGTGCAAATACCATCGAGTTGTATCATCTATTCTTGGATGTTAAATTGTGCATTGGTGGCCATAACTATAACGCGCATGCATTTTAAGCTTAGTGTTGTGAACACTTAGCGAGTCTGATTAATGCCCTAGACATAGTTAAACCTGTGAAGTAGGCTGGTTGGTCTTAAAGAATCGGTGAGAATGTTAGCACATGTCAGTCAGTAAGGAACATAAAAATGTTGATACAAACAATAAAAATACGAGAAGATCAACAAGGTGTAAAAAAAAATCTTATTGTAGATTTTACATTGGCAAATCATCTCATACACTATAAATAGCATTCATATAGCGATTATAATTTAATATCTATACGGAATTAATGATAGTAACTTTATGCAGAATTTTTAGAGGACAGAGAAGTTATAGACACATCTAATGAAAAGAACGAAAAATTATTCACAGTTTATTCTGAGTTTGAATGACCATCTCAGCAAACACCAAACGGTATATTAACAATTGCAAACTGTGAAAGTTGTGGTTAGGTTATTATGTCAGAAAATAACGTTACCACAACGTTGCAACAACATTGCAACGTTGTTTAGTGAGAAATTACGCTATAAATTACACCAAACTTCAACCTTATTATAACGTAAATTTTTTAGCTGCCATATACATTGTAGAAAAACGGTGGACCCGGACCCGGACATATTTTTCAAAAGACACAAACTACAAGTAGGCCTATATTGTAATAGATTATTTCACAATATTAATTTTTTTCTGGACTTCACATAAAACACAAATTTATGAATTCAATATAACTGGTTTCACAGTGAAAATACAGCATATTAAAATACCATGCCGTTTACAAAAACAAAGTGCATTCACCTTGAGTTCATTTTATCTGTTACCCCAGTTCTTTGATCACCGTAATAATATAGCAATCATATATCTTCATTATTGTAGGCATATACCGTGTTATTAGAGAATCAATAAAAGTTCACACGACCTGATCAGAGTGAAACGAATGGATCCAAAAAAACAAGATAGGCTTCGGCATTACTTCCGCTAATATGTGTCGTATTTTGCACAATGAAGGTACATGTACAATGGAGCACACGTAAGCGTAGCAATGTAATAAGCGCATTTGGCACCTGGTACCAAATTACTACCAAACAATAATAACAGTATTTTGTCCTTAGGTGCTCAAATATCTCCTTCAAAATTAATTACATTCTGTACGGCAGCTAACCTACGTAATGTCCTCTGCAAAAACATTACTTAAGTTCCCGAAGGCAAGATTTTGCAATTCATTTTCGGATAATAGGAGAAATTAATCTAGTGTTTAGTATACTTTCATATTCATAGGCCACTGTGTTATGGAACATGCATCCTGGAACAGCTATTTTATTGTACATTGTATGCCGGGTGGCTGACACATAATGGGGTCACAGTACATTGTATATGATTCCCTATCATTAATGTAATGGTAATGTTAACAGTAACGGTTGACTTATATTGTCATAATCATTATTTCCAAAGTAAGGCAATTAATAAATGGAGCATTTATAATATCTATCTCTCATAGGGATACACATTTAATCTTAGTTCATTAGGAGATTAATTTTTGAATACAATATTTTATATCAATTATTTAGATATAATAATTATCTTTATCATAAAAACATATTTGTATATATTGCTTACACTACATTTGAACTAATCTGGTACTAACTTACGTTTTCTTGTTATCGAACATTATAACAACAATTCTTGTAGTGTAGGATGAGCATTCGGTATGTTTTTTTTAATATGGATTTGTGTAGTAAAACGTCTGAAAATTTAAAAAAAACCAAATTAATTTAAATCTGTGTCTTTTAAATTTGTCAATGTATTAGGATGTGATTCTTCTTGAATATGCAACTCAATTGTGTTTTGATTTGTTTAATGTTGTGTGGTATTTTTAGTTGGCAGTATTATCTTTAATTATATGTCATTATTTATCTGCATTTCAAAAAGGTTATTTGTTTCTTTTTACAATCGGATATATCATCTGTACTCAGACAAATAATGAAAACGATAAATTTATCTAGTAAAATAGCATGTAAACATGTAGAAGTTAGTGATCTTCACTCTATTAAGTTTATTGAATTTCCGACGCTACATCGATACATGTAGATTAATATTAATAACAATTGTGTTGCGTATATCTATGTTCCTTAACTATCTAGTAATATGTGATAGTATTGCTGTATTTCTTGTACGTAATAATGCATGCATGGACGCATTATCGTGAATGTGTCACACCCACGAGTATAGAGCATTGATAAAAATATTGAGGATGATGACGGTGAAGATTATGCTGTTGCTGATGATGATGATGATGATGATGATGAAGATGGTGTAATGCTGATGGTGATGTTTATGATGATGATTATCATTATGAAAATTGAAAACTGTAGAGGGTAATAAAGTTAACTGAGATTATTATCGAACTGACTACTTGTAAAATATTGTTTAAACTACCATACTACTAGGAATAAAATCCAAACTAAAAGTAGGCCTTTAGTATTATTATCATTATTATATAAGTAATTAAACATTCCATTATTTACGGATTTCTTTCATTGTATTTGCCTTATTTAAAAAACAAATATTAATATTATCACATATATATATATATATATTTATATATTATAATAATATATATATATAATATTGTGGCATATATCTGATACCGATTGACTCGTTATTTTATATATATATATATATATATATATAATATAAATCAAGATAGCCGTACACACTGTTAAATTATATATCATTTATCTTATACAATCATGATGTCCACATCAATATTATTTGAAAGAGCAGTAAACAGATTTGATTATATAGCCAACCAGCTATCTATCTATCTATCTATTACAGCTCTAAGTTACGGTAGAATCAACTACGAACAGTTATCCGTATTAACTATCCGCGTTCATTACAATTCTCAGTTAGATTCCACATGTACTACAAAACAGTTATCCGTTCGCTGCTACACTCGGTTAGATTCGACGACTAGAAACCCGTGCTTAGGCCTACATTATTTTCATTCTATGATTCGACATTATCAATTAATTCTATTGCAAACTCATAATCGTGTTTAACTTATTCTACGTTGCTCATGTCAAGGTTAGCATAAACACCCTGTATGTGGTAAATATTTATATTTAAATTGGTCATTATGCTATACATTAACAAAGTGAGTTTAATGGAACGAAAGTGACCGGAAGTCTGTGAATGGGGTTGGATGTATAAAGACGATGTTGCCGTCAATTTTTGAGAAGAGGTTAATTGTCCCGCAGTGACTGACACTTGTTGGGGTGATTGTTGTTGGAGTGTATTCAGGAAATTACAAATTTGTAGTAAGTAGTAATAATATGCAGACGCCTTAGTACGGTACTCTACAAACGTTTTTGCACTAGAATATGTCAATTTATCTGTGATTTTAAGCGATCGATTGGCACTAAAAGTGACACGGCAGTGTATATAAGTTGTCATGAGACAGCATTTCACTGTTAAAAAGTATTTGGCTCGTAAAAGTAACATCCACTCTCTGAGCAGTGGTCTGAGTTCTTATAATGATAAAATGATATAATAATGGTGATAATATTGATGATTATGTAATATGATTATAATGATGATGATAATAATAATAACACTCAGTAGAAAGCATCTCCGCCCACCACCAATCTCTTTCTATAAAATGATTCCTCAAAAATATGTTTCTACTTTCCAACCACCAACCACAATCTACTTTAAAAAAATACACTAACACGAAAGTTTCATTTTGATAAGTTTATAAGTTTTTTGAGATATCTGATCTGCGACGTTTAGTTTTGAATGGTCCATATATCGACACAAAAATATAATCATAAGCACTTCGTTTTTTGAGCGCTTTCTATTGTGTCTCTACCTAACAACTCTTTACGTCTTTTAACATACTGGCACGTTTTACTCTTATATGCTGACAAACAAAATACATGCAATGTATTGGTGTTGAAATGGAAATATTATGGCATTAGAAATATGGGGATTTGGTTTTTAGCGTCACATGTTTAAATGTAAAGATGCATTAAAAATATTCCCAATAATTTCCGAAAAAAAGTGAAGTTAGTTCATATGAAACGCTGTACACCTTTACTGTAATTGCACTAATTTAAATATTCATCATAGAGATATTGTTACTGTATACGGTAAACTTATTCGTTAAATGGTCTTCACCCTACTTCGGATCGTGACCAAAATTGAAACGCTTCATTATTAAAACATGACAAATTATTCTGTCAATTATCATTTTTATCCATTGATCCATTTTCAAGATATTTATGTGTGAGTCCCTTTGGCCCTCAAATGCACACCTGAATTTGGACCGTCACCAACACTTCATAATTTTTTCCTTGCATACTTTATCGAAATTGTCGTTCATATCTCTTGATTAGTCTTCGAAATATCTAGTCTGGAACTTTTTCTTTTAAATGGTCCTCATATCCACACCCTACTCCGGATGGTCACCAAAATTTTTCTTCATCGGAACATGACAAACTATTCTGGGTAGTGTCATTTAGAGCCATTAATTAATTATAGAGATATTTAGGTCGGGACCTTAGGATTTTAAATGACCCTTAAAGGCGCACCTGAATTTGGATAGTCACCTAAACTTCATAATATCTTCCTTGTAATTTGGTTAAAGTGTCAACAAAAATTTCACATAAACGCATGACCTTAACTATTTAAATGATCCTCAAGTTCACCCCGATTTTGGACCATCACCAAAACTTGATAATTTCTTCCTAGTAACTTGGTTAAACTTTCACAAAAGTTTCATTCATATCAGTTGATTAGTTTTTTTATATATCTTGTCTAGGACGTTTGCTCTTTAATCCCTTTAAATGGTCCTCACATCTACACCCTACTCCGGACCCTCACCAAAATTTAACCATTTCTTAATTTGGTTATATCTAACACTCCGTGCTATTTTCAATTATGTCCGTGCAGCCGTTTTATGTCCCACACCCGCTCACCCAAACTTACACGACTGAAAACATCTCCTTGCGGAGATATCTGGCGGAGATAATTATTATAAGATGTGTGGGTTTTTTTTTTGTTTTGTTTTCTTTTTTTATCAACTGACGTCCTTTTGGTTAAATTATCACAGATTTCAGTTCAAGAAGTTTACCTGTTTCTTTATTAAGGAAATTCCAGAAGACCTACTCGTATGCTCAAAGCCGAATTGGATTATAAATTTCTATACAATTGCAAGATAATTTTCCTAAGTAAAAATAATTATTTGCCTATATATAATATCAATGATAATGATAACGATAACAATAATAAATGCACCGTTACCTGGCCATTGTATTAAGAAGGAATGAAATGCTGGAATCTATAAATTTACTTTCTGAGTAGTTTTTATTATCAACCGCACGTATTACATACGCTAATTTGCCCTTGTGTGCACAACGGTATTAAAGTGGCGGGGGTTAGCCGAACTGTCCATAATGACTATGGTACTTAAAAGCATGGAGCTATTAAATATCTCAACGGTATAATGTACCTATAATTATCATGAATCGCATCGCATTCCTTTTATTTTCCGTCTCCTGGTAACGATAAGATCGCACTTATTTATATTTTTTTAGTAAAGAATCCAACCTGTTCTGTAAAAGAAGGGCATCAATAGTATCGTTAGCGTATTAAAATGAAAACGTTTTTTCCAACATTCTGATTTCTTATTGCGGCACCGAAATGTTAATTGTAAAGTTATTTTATGTAGTTTAAAATGTATATGTTGTTTAGTATAACTTCTTTATTATTTTACTATTTTTCTTTTATAAATTCAATATTTTCGATCGAAAATATATGTTATATTATAATTTATATATGTAAAGGTTTGAATTTATGAATAAAGCTTCGTATGGGTAAAACCTCTTCATGCAATCGCTCTCTGTTTTAAAAGGAGGGCACCAATAAATTGTATCGTTAGCGTATTAAAATGAGAATGTTTTTCCAGCTTCCTGATTCCTTGCCTAGGCACCGAAATGTTAATCGTAAAATCATCTATGATGCTTCTACCTTTTCTCAGACAGAGAAGCAACACACAAATTTCAGATTAATTAACATTTCGTTTTTAAAAAACATGTTTCTTTGTCAATTTGCCAACATCCTCATGGCACGTGTGTGAACACTCAGCTCAGTGCATATGAACTGTATAGGTCAGGTACATACCATTTAAATGCTGAGTGTTGTTTTGAAATAACGGTTGTAGACTTTTTTTTGGTCACAGAATGACTTTTCCGTTTAATATAGAGAGGGCTTCCATAACTTTTAATTGATAACTTGTATTTGCATTATCAATAATCCCAAAACATACTATGTTATTTACAATAAAATATCTCTACTCAACTGTTCTTCAGTGTGTGTCTTAAGATGACAGGGATTTACCCCAATGTATGAAACATTACAGCTCCTACAATTAAAATTGGTATAAGATTTAAGTTCCTTCGAATTAGGGTTTTTGTTATTAAAGTCATCAAAACTGAAAATGTTTTTATGGTACCAGATTATGAATAGGAATATATATACAAAATGAATACAGTACACAAATATAGAGAGTTGTAACATTTTAACCAGGTACTTTATAAATAAACTTAAACTAGGCCTACTTAAAACATACAAGTTTTATGAGTGCACACGCACACCAAGCTTTATAAACTCAGATTTTCAGGACGGAAGCAGGGGAGGATGGTGGGGAAAACATTTTTGGTACGTGTGCTCAGGACGGATGCTTAAAGCAAAATACCACACCTGACCGAGACTGGTATCTACTTACCCACACTACACATAATTCTAATGTATTAAGGCCGCCAATCAATTGTACGACGTCCGCCCCCTTGTGATATAAATTCATCTTTTATATATTTTGCTCGAAAAATGTGTTTTATGTCGCAAGAAGCCGGACAAGACAATAAAACAAAAGAACACCAACTCGGATGGAATTTGTCATTTATTACTTGAATGACGCAACAATTTAAACAATATAAGTATGTATATCTAATAAAGTTATGTGAAATGGGGGGGGGGGGGAGCGATATTATTAATGATGGCGTGAAACTACCTCAAATGAATGTCATATTGTATTTACTCATTCTGGAATAGTCAGAACTTACAGCCTAACACAATTGCAAAATATATATAATATACCATGAAGATTATTCTCAGCTTGAAGACTTTTGTTAGCGAAATTCCACAAATTTTCTGATAAGTGAATGCAGGTTTGTGAAACTTTCGAACAATATTTTTTTTCAAACGAGATTTGTTTTTAAATAATGTTCAAATTGAATACCGGCCGTTAATCATAATGATTTCTAATAACATTTTTTGTCTAATTCAGACTTTAAGGGGCTTTAAGTTTTCCACCAGAGTTGTTACAAAATGTAGTGGTAAGAAAAAGAATGATTGAAAAAAAAAAGTAGAAAGAACAGGAAACTATTATTATAACAATTTATCAAATGAAGTTTGGCCTTTCAATATTGCGGACGGCGTTCAAGACCTCTTCATGTTTGCATTTTGCTTGTGTCTTTAGAAAAGGTATTCTATCCACCCGGGAGTCCCGGTAAATTTGAAGGCCCTGACAGCATTATAGAACAAATATTCAAATTTTTATCTTTATTAGTATTCGTTGAGTACATGTCACAACCCACAATCCTGGATCGTGGTAATAAAGTGCGTTTGCAAGATCGATATTATAAAATCTATTATTCTTGTTATCATTTCCTGATAATCAAAATATGTTTTGGCATACTAATACAATTACAATGGCATGACTGATTATATTTGCAGTTAGTTTGATATAATTAAGATGGAATCATTGCCACACACAAAGTTTCCATAATTAATATACACCCCATAAGGTCTCATCTACAAGTGACCTTTTACATTGAACTAAACTATTATAGCAGAAGTAGAATAGACTTTGAAAATTATATCTAATAATCCCTCTGCTACATTCCACTCCTTCCCTCTTAGTATGTGATATCTTTTTACTGTTTTTGTTTAAAATCCGCTGAAATTCAACAAAAATACTTAGAAAACCTCTATACTATGTTTCAATATTAACACAATATAATAAAACGTAATAGCGTGTACGCGTCAGTTTCTTATATCTCACTGCTTCTCTTGGAACTTTACCTCTTAATGACCACGCAAAGTTTATCTTTGCAAAATAAATTTCATTTCGTGTCATAATTTCGACATCAATTATTTTTTTCTGATCATATATAGCGGGAGTTTGAAGTTGTGCCTTGTAGGCCTCACCAATGAATTATTTTATTATTCTCTTACAGATGTTGAGGCAGCCCCCTTTCTTCCTGTTGTTGACATGGTTTCTTTTCCAGCAATGCCTATTGACTCTTTGCTACGCAGGTGACAACATCCACGATGCATACAATGTAAGTATTATTTTCTTACAGAACTTTATGTTGGATTAGATTTATATGTGTAGGGTATCTACAAAATATATATTAGTTTCTTTATCTCAGTTTTATCGGTCAGATTGGTGTTTTTCTCTCTTAATACAATTTACATTGCCCGTAAATCAGAACAATGTTACCGGTACTACTATTTCTTTAAATCTTCGTAATCTCTAGCACAACAAAAATAAATATCTTACAGTAGACAGGATAAAGCAACCATTATCATATTTTATATACTTACGATCCTATCAAAACATCTTTATTTTCTACATTCGTTAAATAAATATTAATTATTAAAAAATCTTAGACAATAGAAACCATGTAATAATGAAAACAACCTATTAATTTTTGTTTGCACCATTTTCACATGATCATTTTTGTGACCTCCCCCAACTAATTTTACATCATAATTTCGTTATATTAACTTTGCAGTTTGTTGTTTAAAATGTTTTGTAGAACCATAATACATGTTTATAATGTAATTTCAAACTAATAACCTGTTTGATGGAAACCTAACCACGACGTTCACAAATTGTGGCAATGCTATATGCATGAGTGGCGCCAGGATATGCCTGACGGTGTCCCTGACGAAAGCAAAGTGGGCGTGGGTACACGTCGCTCGAAGTGGTCCAAGGGGCGAAGCCACAGAAAAATATAACAATTTAGGTTTTCAAAGACTTTTTTAGTCGATTTTATAGTCTATTATTATATAGAAAATACACATTTTTTTTCTTCCCGACGAATTGTGGTTTTTGCCCCGACGGGGTGGGGGCTTGCCATGCCTCCCCCCCCCCCCTACTGAACTACAGAAGGGCCAGTATGTGACATTGATTTCTGTTGAAAAGAGACAATATACAAAATAAAAACAACAGTTCTTCAGAACAGTCTACTTGTTGCACCGCAAGAATTTATTCCCAATGCAAAAATTCAGAAGTGGAGTGGGTCCTGGGTTCACAGTTGCAGGATTTCCTCACAACCAAAACAACTCCACACCATTTGTGTAAAGCATTGTGCATGTATGTTGGTTTTGTGAAAGGGATTTTACCTAATCGTAGGACAGTGATATATTCACTATTAGCCATCCTTGGCGCATGTATGGCATTAAATAAATAAATGAAATAAAAAGTTAATAAACAAACAATATTTAATGTATAAATTATTAATATGAAGGACTCAGTGCCGCATACACTCATTTACTTTAAACTATTTATTTCAGAGGCCAATTGGATTCCCATCAAAGAAGGCTAATGCCACTGCTCCAATAAAGAACTGGATACGTGCATTGCCATTGTTACACCAAGGTCTTTACTTTGGCAAGAGGGTCATTGCGGATGAATTTAACGATTTTCAAGATAATGATGAGAAGGAACTTCGTTATTCTACACTTGGACACATAACATCAAAAAGAAATCCTAGACTAACTAGTTTTATGATGGGCAAAAGAGATCCACGGTTTTCTGATTTTATGATGGGCAAACGGGATCCACGTTTTTCTGATTTTATGATGGGCAAACGAGATCCACGTTTTTCTGATTTCATAATGGGCAAACGGGATCCCCGCTTTTCTGATTTTATGATGGGCAAACGGGATCCACGCTTTTCTGATTTTATGATGGGCAAACGGGATTCACGCTTGAGTGATTTTATGCTTGGTAAAAGAGATCCGCGCTTCAGTGATTTCATCATGGGCAAACGAGATCCACGCTTGAGTGAATTTATGTTGGGCAAACGGGACGCACGTATAACTGACTTTATGTTAGGCAAACGAGATGCGCGTTTAAGTGATTTTATGATGGGCAGGCGAGAATTAGGGTTTGATGAAGATGAGAATGGAAGGCAAACTGGACACAATTATTTTCAGAACGAAGTAGACCACCAGTCTGATCGTTATGTTCTGCATGGTGGAGATCTAGAGACGTTAGAAGGTAGCAGAGGTAATGTGGTTTATGATGACACTGATATTCCTAATCAAGCTGAAGCTGCAGAGTTCCAAGAACTTGAATCTAGTTCAAGTCTAAAGCGTGGTAGCGGCAAAGGCAAGCTCCATCGTCCACAGTTTACAGGAACAGGTAAAACGCCCTCTCAGCTTTGGAGTAACCTGGGGTCTGGAAAAAGATCATCCTCGGTAGATTATGAAGATGAAGACGAGAATGTAATAACTGAAATCAAACGTTCAGCAGACCCAAATCCGAAGACATCAGTGCGAAGGTTCCCCCCTGCAGCCCTTCATAAAGGGTTGTATTTCGGCAAAAGAGCAGCAAACTGGGCAGATATCTAACAGCAAAATTCCAATGAATTTTTATTCCCAGCCAGTTGTTTTACATCGTTTTCTCAATAAGACGACAAACGTGCCTTGCTAGCATAATTCTAGATCACTAAAAATTGGGCTAAAATAACACCAGAGCCTAAGCCAAGATTAGGGCTACAGATGCTTTAATGATTATAAACCAGAATTTTAGTAGATAAGAATTTAACTTTTTGAATTAGGCCTATCTGTAATACATCTTTAAAGTTATGATTGCCTCCACTGTTATTATACCACCAACTGGCAAATAACTTAAATTCAATATAATATTTATTTAGCAAATTAAAACCTATAGGCCTATCGTAATTAATTTCATCATAATTAATTTTGAGTAATGCACAGTTTTTTTTAAGAACAAATATTATCTATTAATATCGTTATTTATTATAGTTCCAGTTGTTCAGAGGTCTGCAGTACAATATTTTCCTCGATTATCAGAAACTGGATTAGATAAACATAAGCCTGAGGGTAAAACTGAATATGTTTGCTACAATATGAATATAAGTGTCAGAAAAGAACAGAATAAATACCAATAACGGATACTAATCTAAAAAAAACGGAGAACAAATTTACTCTCTGTCATTGGAGAAAGCTAAATTTCATTGAGATGTGTAAAGTTGAATTGTAGTTTGCAGTCTGGATTTAGCGTCTGTTCCGTCCAGAGAAAAACTTCAATAGGCATAATTCTTGAATAATTCATCTTAAAATTATGCCATAATAATCATGTAAAATAATAAAAAAATATAAAAGTAGAGATTATGATTCAACGTAATGGATTGACTTTATTTTAATTACAACAGAGAAAATACATCGCTTTATGATATTAAAGTAAAATTTAATTCTAATTCATTTATTGTATTTATTTTCACACGTTTACAGAATTAAATCAAGCAACTTATATGTAAAGGACGATTTATCAGATGATTTGTGGCTATTATAATGAGTTTTTGTTTTGTGTTTCATATTTCGGAGAATTATAAATTCCAACAGCGAACAGGAAATAATTATGATTAAATTAACTATGAGATTAAGATGAAAATTATTAATATTTATTTTATGGGCATTGTTATTTCTTATTATTATCATCTACTTCCTCATCATCACCACCATTATCGTCAACACCATCGTCATTATTATCATCATCATTGATGTCATTATTATTATTATTATCATTATTATTATTGATGGAATTGTTTATATTAATGTTAATATTGTTATTATTGGCATCGTTATCATCATCGTCATCATCGTCACCATTATTATTATTGCGCTGTTCTTGTTAGCCTATTACTATTATTATTATTATTATTATTATTATTATTATTATTATTATTATTATTATTATTATTATTATTATTATTGAGTGATGTGTTATCGTACCGAATACTCAGTACGTTCCCAAAAACATGTGAAGAATCGAACCCACGAATTCCAGATAACTAACCTGGCACTATAACCACTAGACTACCGAACATGCGCTTAGTGACTAGTGTTGAATCCGATCCCAAGTAGCAGCGGGTACTGCAAATGCTATTTCGATGTGAGTTTGCGTCAAAAAATATAGGAGTGATCTTTTGCACTACCTGACGTGTTATCGTAGGCCTAGGCCTAGTGAATACACGGTACGTTCCAAAATTCTCATTGGGCTTTGTGTATGTTTTTATACCCACTCGGCGAAATCGTGATGACGTTATCTTTAGTGACCAATTAATATAATGCACATGTACATACTCTATAGGCACAAATAAACGTCAATAATAATATAGCTTATGGGTTCAAAATTATTACTTACGAAAGCAGGATCTGTACACAAAGATGTTGATATCAAAAAGACAAATTACAAATTGCATTGACAGAATAATATTAATACAAACTAAATGAATTAATATCAAAATAACACCGTTCTCTTATTAGGGTCGAGATGTATAGCACCGAGATTGGGTGTTTGGGGATTGCACTTAGGCCTAGAATTACAAATGACTCATTATTATTGGCAATGAGAGTCATCATACCATATTTATTCTAATAAACGCCCCACTTTGAATAAACGCCCTCTCTGGAGCCTGATTTTAAATAAATGCCTCCCTCGAATAAGCATCCCCGGAGGTTGATCTTTTTTTTTTTTTTTTTTTTTTTTTTTTTTTATCGAATAAACTCCCCACTAAATGATATCTATTATGGAAACAGCACCATTCACAACACATTCTATTAATGCTGAACTCCAGAATTACATTTTTCTAACCTGGATGGGATTAATAAGTCTTTTTGATCATACAATCTTAACACATTTTGACGGTAATTATGTGTTGTAGTTCCACCTTTACAGTGAAATTAAGGGGCGTTATTTGAGTACCGGTACGTACCCATTTTACACAAAAACAAAATAAACGCCTCTTTCGAAATAACCACCTCTCAAAACCTTCTCAACAATAAACGCTCCTGGCGTTTATTCGAATAAATCATGGATAAATACGGTAATTTATTGAATCAGCTATTCAAATATTTAATGAAGTTAAGTTATATGTTAATAAAAATTCACCAAAAAATAGCCTTTTAATGAACACCAAACCACCATATTGTAAAATGTTTACAAAACACTTACGACAGTGTGGGGTTCCTAAATCCCACGTGCTGTGTTGTTAAAACAAATACTGTACATCTACGACAAATATTTTATATATTGTACAAATCACCTGTCAGGCATCAGCCAAGGCAGGGAGGTGATAATACACAAACGTCAAACCACGTACATGGTAAGTCGATGAGTACACTAGCATGTATTATAGTGATTATAATCTGTGATTTTCATATGTCTGTGAATTATTGAAAAATTACTTTAACTAATTGAAAGTTATATCGTATATTTTACTTCGACAATTTGAATCCTATATGAAAGTACAAAAAAAAAATCCTGTGAATAAAATCACATCGTATAAGAAATTACGCAGAAAAAAATCATAAATCCCATGATTAGTTTATACAAGTAACACCATCAGTATAGGCCTATACCGATATCTATTTTAAGGAACCAGAAAAAAAATGGTCATTTTATCGCTCAAACGTTATCAAAATATAAATTTGAAGAAAATATTGTTATTTGATTCTATTGTTGTTGTAGTGATACGATTTAAAAAAAGGGATTTATACATCTGTTTGTTTTCACTACGTTGACAAATCGTGTCTGAGCTATTAAAATTAATATACTCATAGTGGATGAGTGTCGTCTAAGAATAACTTGTTCCGTATTTTAAGTACAGTCTTCACAAAGATCAATGCTCTCAACATCTTTAACAATGATTTTCCTTACTGCTTTAGTTATTTTCGATATTTTATCATTAGTTTTCTTTGTTAGGCCTACATTAAAAAGCAAGAGATAAAACTGATTTTTGATGACACTCTGGTCAAAAAGAAATAGAGTATCTTGACCAACATTACTTTTGTTAAGCTTCCAAGAAAAAAGTAGTTGGCACACTCAGAAAGTGGCCCCGTCTCCTTAATAGATGTGTCCCCTTAAGGGGTTGGTCGTAGTGTTAAAATATATTATTTTCCCTCGCTTCACGGAAATGTCCCCTTAAAGTGTGTCCTTGAATAGGGGTGTCCGAGAGGAGGGGTTCTATTGTATTTTTTTACGTTGGCCTACAAATATTTTATTATTAGGACCTTCGTACGTCCGATATAATTACCACATACCGTATATAATGCGTGGGTCGTTAATTAACATGGCCTTAATCTCAACAAAGTAGGCCTACCGGTAGGCCTATCAAATCTAAGCTCTAAGTTATCAACTTATTTCCATTAAGTCACATTCCAAAATTTGCAGACTATATTCTTTATATTGTCTACACGTTAGTTTTAGGTGTTATACAAAAAGATAAAAACGCGCTAAAATATTCACTTGTTAATTATTGAGAATATATTTTCCTGGTGTCTAAATATTTTGTTTAAATATATCTCATTTATTAAAGTATTACTAGAATAAATTTGATAAAATATCTTTAAAACATTTCTTTAATAACACATAAATGTTTAACTGTCTTTAAAACATGTAATGAATTATTTACATCTCTTACTAATTGCTATAGGATATTTTTTAATTGGCCAGGCGCGGATCTAGAGTTCATCCTGATTGCCGCACAGGTGGGGTCCCAGGGGCGGATTCAGAGCTACATAATTACAATGGTGACAAGTAGTGGGGGGGGGGGGTCGGTGAGCAAAGAGATCGTAATTTGTGGCTGTTTTGTCAAATAGTAAAGAAATGTTGGATGAATATATCCTGGTTGAAATTGGGCAAAATATGCACAATCTAAAAAGTCGAGCGAAACAATTTGTTTAACTATAAACTATTAGGAATTCGTGATGGTGTTATCATACATGGCGATTCAAAACAAATTAAATCAATACAGAATATGTCTGATCAACGAATTGTGTTCATTTAAACATCTGCTTAACTTAGTGGAGAAAAAAATACAAATACAACGAATGCTTTGCCATGCAGTGAAGAAACGTTGGTTTAGAATAATGGATATTTCAGTTCAGTATCAGCATATATGATTATTATTCAATATCGATTTTAAAGAAACTTTAATAAAATCACGTTGCGTTGAAGTCTTTTTACAATGACGGAATTTATGATCTAACAAAAACAAATAAGTAAATATGCTAACACCCAAAACGAAAACCATGAGATGTTTTAACATTTAACGATACTATTTTTTATAAGCCTATATAGGGGCCTACACATTATAATCGGTCAGGAGATTTTTATTCTGACACACATACCGTAATGTCGGTATCACAGGAAAATATATCAAGCACCTGAAAATCCAGCTTCCTAAGGACACGATTATTTACTAAAAGATGATATGTTATTATAACGTCTAAAATAACCATGGACGCTTGGCCCAAATAACACTTTAGAACTTTAAAAAATAGTTTTTGGAGTGTGTAATGTATTTTTCAACCAGCATCTGCTTGAAAAATAGGGCAAATTGCTATAGCATTCTTTCGCAAACGAATGTTATCTCACTCGGGATTTCAGGACTTTTAACAAAGAAAATAGCTATGCAAAAGCTATGTTCACCTTTTAAAACAAGTGACTGAATAATGGACATTTTCAGTTCAGTATTAGAATAGGCTTATCAATGATTATTGTTCAATACCGATTCTAAAAGATAATCCAAACACAACAAAACATGTCATGTTTTGTTGAAGTTAGTGATGTAACACCTACAACTAAAACTCTGCTAATAGTTTACATACCGTACTTTATTATAAGCGGTCAGGAGCATTTTATTCTAAAAAACAATGCCGGTATTACTGGAGAAGGGGATTTGAATGTGTGCACCGGCATATCCGGCTTAGTAAGAATATTGCTATTTACCGTAAAAATGTGAACGTTTCATAAAAGATAATATAGTATTACTCTATTTCTAAAATAATTATAAAATAACCGATTTATCTCAGTAACGTACGCTTATTGCTCAGACCCAGCTGGTCATAGTTTGCTGTCGTTTAATTACAGTTCCTTTAAAATAAACATCGTTATTCATTAAGTTGCAGTCATTTTTATTTTATTTATTTTTTTTTCTCACCTCTCACCCTGACCTTCGCCATGGCTGCATTCATGCCTAATTGACTGGTAGCAAATGGAAGAATTATGCAATGGAAGAATTCCACAAAATATTATTTATCTTTGTACCATGATTAACTAATTTTATATACTGTATGTGTGCATGTATTTCATGTGTATATATGTATACACACCTATATATTTATATATTTTTATTTGTTAAGTTTTTATATCGTTATGGGGTCAGGGTGAGAAGTTTCACTTCTAATCTTTATCCCATTGATGGTCACTATTATTTATTTTATTTCAGTTCTGTTTTCGTACAGTAAGTATTTATGTATCTGTACTATATTGACCATTTTGAATAAATGTACTTTTGAACTTGAACTTGAAAAGCTATGGCACGGTACAAGTAAAGGATAAAAATATGCAAACAGTATCTCGCAGTACAATAATGTTATCCATCATTACCTGAAAGTCAATCAAAAAATACAAGGAAAGCAATGCATTATTTTTAAATTGTTATAAGGTCCCACAAAACGACAGTTTTAAAACATACGCAAACACGTGCGTTTGTGGAACAACACGTGTGCTTCTTAGACACGCGCGTATTCGTGGCCCAGTTCTGATTGGTCAATTGTTAAGTTTGATTGACACTTAGGAAAGGTCTATTAACGTGGCATTATAATTATACAAGTAAGCGATTCAAATATTGAATTTTATTGTTAATCGTTATTACCTCTACTCAGAGGACATGTTTTACACGATGATAGAAATAAAACCAAAGCATGTGGAAGCAATCCATTTGCAAATGCTAGTTGTGACAATACGCCAGAATGCTGACGATATACAATTGCAAGAGGATCTTCATGTATGACGAAAACACGTTTATTGAATTTTGTTACTGCCAACAAACATCATTGTAAACGAGGATATTCTCATTATACATATACACTACACACAAAACACACACGTAATACATACATAATATAGGCCTATATATATAGGCCTATATAATCATATATATATATCACTCACAGATTACTCTTCTTTAACTTTTCAAAATGTATTTATGTACATTATTTACAGCATTACCACAAGACGATTTAAAGTTTATCTCTATCACATCATTATAAAAAGCATCTCTTCGGAGATCTCGTCTTTGTAAATTACTGATAAGAAGAGGGCGTATGGACAACAATAATAATGATAATGGGAATGAAACAAATAATAATAGTAACAATAATTGGCATATTCAATTTCAATTTCAATTTCAATTCTCCCCAGAGGGAGACTTTATTCTGTATATAGGCCAACAGCCTTAAAACATAAACATTAGTGTGTCAAATAAAATGTTCGCTTCTTGTAAGCATGTACAATGAAATTGGCTAATGACTTAATCGTACTTGATTTCCTCGACTTGAATAACGAAACAAAGTAGAACATGTTTGCAATATAATTAGGAATAAAATGATTTCTTTCGTGATTATATAATGGGCATTTCAAAATAAAATGGTAGACGTCCTCTATTTCAGTGCTTCTTAGACACGCGCGTATTCGTGGCCCAGTTCTGATTGGTCAATTGTTAAGTTTGATTGACACTTCGGAAAGGTCTATTAACGTGGCATTATAATTATACAAGTAAGCGATTCAAATATTGAATTTTATTGTTAATCGTTATTACCTCTACTCAGAGGACATGTTTTACACGATGATAGAAATAAAACCAAAGCATGTGGAAGCAATCCATTTGCAAATGCTAGTTGTGACAATACGCCAGAATGCTGACGATATACAATTGCAAGAGGATCTTGATGTATGACGAAAACACGTTTATTAAATTGTGTTACTGCCAACAAACATAATTGTAAACGAGGATATTCTCATTATACATACACACTACACACAAAACACACACGTAATACATACATAATATAGGCCTATATATATAGGCCTATATAATCATATATATATATATATCACTCACAGATTACTCTTCTTTAACTTTTAAAAATGTATTTATGTACATTATTTACAGCATTACCACAAGACGATTTAAAGTTATCTCTATCACATCATTATAAAAAGCATCTCTTCGGAGATCTCGTCTTCGTAAATTGCTGATAAGAAGAGGGCGTATGGACAACAATAATAATGATAATGGGAATGAAACAAATAATAATAGTAACCATAATTGGCATAGTAATAATAATAGTGATACTAATACTAATTTTTAAATAAATTTTAAAAGATACCGGTACAGAAATACTGAACTTCTTACAAGAAACTTAAAACCTTTGGATAGAAATATTTAACACAAAATTCCTGCAAAATAGATATACTGTACAGTACCGTACACGGAATAAACAATTCTTGGCTTTCTGTGCATTCTTCAATTTCCATTATAAAATTTCAGCACTGTTGAAAACCAATGTTCAACTACATGTCTGCGTACATTATCTTCTTTTTCATATTAATATTTAAAATGTTTGCGAGAGTTTACTAAAGCCTGGTCGGCGTCTTCCAAAGACTTAAAAGTTGATAAAACTATAAATTTTCATCATCTTATATCGTTTATACACACTCACTGTCGAAATCAATCAATGTAAACTAAGTTGAACGCATTGTATTGCATTTCAATATTTACTGGTTTGGTTGCGTTGCATCTCGCATTGAAAATCGCTTCAAGCGTATCAATAGTTCTTTCGTTTCATTTCAAATAAATCCTTATAACACTAAACATGTCTTAACAATTCAACAACAATTGAAGTACATCTCATTTTAAATAATTAAAACAAACATATTAATGAACATTCCTTTTTTAAAAGGTGATTCAATTATTTTAGTATCATGAAAAAAGGGTGAAGTATGGAGGAAGAGAGATAATAATAATAATAATAATTATAGTTATAATAATAATGATAATAATAATAATGATAGTAATAATAATAATAATAATAATAATAATAATAATAATAATAATAATAACTTCAATACTTGAATTTAATGAAATAAAATATCATTCTAGGCCCTATAGATTTTGTGAATGTAGGCAAAAATGGCCCTGGAAAAAATGGCCTAGGAAAAAATGGCCCAGGAAAAAATGGCCCTGGTGAAAATAGCCCTGGTAAAAAATGGCTCCGGTAAAAATGGCCCCAAATGACAAGTAGGTAAAAATGGCCCCAATGAAAAAATTCAGTAGATGATAGATTTTTTTTTTAAATCTTCAAATATTTAAATATTGTAATAGCAAGAATTGAATCAATAATTAAAAATAGTCCCCAATTATAAAATTCAATAAAAAATTAATAATAAATTTTAAATGCTGTAAAATACCCTGTAAATTTATAAAATAAGTTTTATTTTTTCCTTTCAAAATAAGATCAATTTATGTGATTTTTTTTTAAATTTCTCTAAAAGTATTTGTTTTTTTAACAAATACTGTACAGTTAATACATAACATATGCAAATAATGTACTGAGAGATTATCGGAAAACAATGGCCATTGAATAACATTTTTTGATAGTAGAAATAAAAGTTTTAAAAATGATATTCCACTATTAACAAAGTAGAGGAATGACACACATGCAGTACTTCAACTACCAAAATATGCAACTCATAGATAACCACAAAATTCTCTTCTGTTAAGTATCAAATGAAATAACTTTACATGTTATAAACAATGCAAATAAACAGTAGTTAGGGCCTAAAGCATGTGGATCAATTGTGTGTTTGAATCACAAGTACATGGGAAAAGGGAACTCTCTTTTTCTTAAAAAAAAATAAACATTTGATGTTCATATCAACCCATTGTTTTACCAATACCCGGATTGAATTTCTGGAAAATTATGATTCCGCTTCTGTGAATTTGGCCAAAAATTAATTATTTCAGTATAATGCATGATTTATGTTGATTTATTGATTATGTTGTTGCTTATTTTTTACATTTAAATGGGAAAAAAAATGAAAAAAAAAGTGTTATTCATGGCTTTTTTTTGAATATGTAATTCTTGCAAAAATTAAAATATAAATGGCAATTTATTTGATGTTAGATTCCTTTTAAAAACTAAATTATTTCAGTTAAAAAAATGCATATAATGATTTTTTTAAAATCAGTTTTAATACAGAATTTTATTATTGGGGGCCATTTTTACCTACCTGTCATTTGGGGCCATTTAAACCGGGGCCATTTTTACCGGGGCCATTTTTTCCGGGGCCATTCTTACCGTACACCTGAGCACCAGATTTTGTAATGCCTTGAAGAAGTAGTCCTTCACCTCACGAGAACGATGCTAAGGCCTATTTGCCAACTAGTGGAAGTGTATATGTGACCTAAGTCAAATATGATAATCTCAATTATATTCTATCCTAAAGTCATACATTATCAAATGTCGAGACATGTTTCAGATCAGTGAGGGCTCCACACCGTAATTCAAGTACCGATATATTCATGCATCATTCTTAGGCATCAGGAAATAAACCCAGTTACTATGACAGTGTCTTGATTAAGCGAATGTGAACACCATCTAATTGAAGTATACGGAATTGATGTCGCATTCAGTATATGGACAATGACATATATGTCGCGCCTTATGGTGTCATGACCCGACCATAACGGTTTGTAATATAACTTCATTAATTGTATACATAGATACTGTGGTCCCATTATATTCGTTGGCTGCTGAACTAAAATTGTCGAAAATTCTTGTCGCGAACTGAAAATAGCATCAATCTTTTAGCTTACTATTTACGTAATTTGTTAAGTCGTTGATAACTCTACCAGATATTAGTAATTAAACTAATTAGTTTAATCGGAACAAAGTTGATAGCAATATATAAATACCACTTAGGTAATTCCATGACATCGGTCTGTGTAGCTACGTACGTCATTGGAAACGAGATAATACTGTTACTGCTAGCTACAAAACATAAATTTACACGAAAGGTCACGTGCGTACGTTCTTTATTTCTACAATGTTTCAACTGTAAAACAGTCAACATAATTTCCTTAACCTAAATCCTAGAGATAGACCGCTAATGAAACGGGAGTTTCATTTTTGTATTGTCTTATTAGTATATTCTATATAGAATTTGTTAAGCTTTTCATTTCATACCCTCTCATTTTCTCAGCACTATAAAACCAAAATTAACAACAACCAGACAACTAGAACACAACTTCAACAGCAGCAGAAAAGATAGTCATATCTAACGATATACTGTATGGTGTTTAGATGTTTTTTGTTTGTTTGTTTGTTTGTTTTTTTTTGTTACATTAATGATATGGAAAATTGACTTGGCATGGATTATTTATTAGGGCAGTTGCCCTAATGAATGAATGAATGAATGAATTAAACATTATTAGCAACATCAGCAGCAAAAGCAAACTTGGCAACAGCATAGGCAACTTCAACGTAACTCACAAAAGAAAAAGAAACAATTAAACGAAACACTGAGAGAAACGGCAAAAGCAATACAAAAAAAAAAACAAAAACAAAAAAAAAACAACAAAACAACCCAACATTTATAGAGCAACGATGACATTAAAAGGATAAATAGAATAAAAAAAATAATAACAAAACAGTGAAGAAAAAAAACAATACGAATATTGGAATAGAAGCGTTGGATACGCAATTCCAAACGCTTTAGCATTCACAACTTGTTAATAATTTTCTCAATTACTGTACAGAGCCGGCGGAACGTTTTTCAAAGTGTGTGTGGGGGGAGGGGGCACTTATAAAATGAATGGGAATATGAATCATGCAGATCTGGAATCAAACCTAGGTGGTGGGGGTCAACATCCCCCCCCCCCGTACGATTTCTAGATGGCGGGAAATGACTTTTCTCGACTTTTGAGCTAGGTGTCTAATGACTTTGTTCTTCAAAATTCAAGGTTCTCCCCCTCTTGAAAACGGTAAGGTAAACTTTCTCATTGCAGTAAATAGGCCTGTTATGTGTGTATACATACATTTAAAAAGAAATGAGTAGCTGCATACGTATTCTTTTTTTAATGAATCGCTAAGCTCCAAAGAAAAGGGGGGTCCGGGGTTCTCCCCCGGGAAAATTTTGATTCCTAGAATGCGGGAAATGTGTTTTCCCGACTTCTGAGGTGTCTTTTAATCACTTTTAAGTTCTTCAAAATTCAAGGTTTTCCCCTCTTGAAAATTATTATAATGAATCAATGAACCCAAAGAGAAAAGGGAGGTTCAGGTTCTTCCCGGGAAAATGTTGATTTCTAAATGGTGGGAAATAAGCTTTCCCGACTTCTGAAGTACCGTATCTTTTAGCGACTTTAATTTAAGTTCTTCAAAATTCAAGGTTTTCCCCTCTTGAAAACGGTCAGGTAAATTGTTCCCATTGTTATTACAGTAGATAGGCTTTATGTGTGTACATACAAACAAAAATTGAGTAGTTGCATACGATTTTTTTCCATGAATCGATAAATTCCAAAAAGAAAGGGGGGTCTGGGGGTTCTCCCCCATAAAAATTTTGATTCCTAGAAGGCGTGAAATGAGCTTTCCCGACTTTTGAGGTGTCTTTTAATTACTTTTAAGTTCTTCAAAATTCCAGATTTTTCCCTCTTGAAAACGGTCAGGTATTTTTTTTTACCATTGTTATTAAAGCAAATAAGGCCTTATGTGTGCATACATACATACAAATTTAAAAAAAAATGAGTAGTTGCATACGAATTTTCTATGAATCGATGAATCCCAAAAAGAAAGGGGGGTCAGATTCCTAGAAGGCGGCAAATGAGCTTTCCCGACTTCTGCGGTGTCTTTTAATTACTTTTAATTTCTTCAAAATTTAAAGTTTTCCCCTCTTGAAAATTATTATAATGAATCAATGGACCCAAAGAAAGAGAGGTTCGAGTTCTTCCTGGGAAAATGTTGATTTCTAAATGGTGGGCAATGCGCTTTCCCGACTTCTGAAGTATCTTTTAATGACTTTAATTTAATTTCTTCAAAATTAAAGGTTTCCACTCTTGAAAACGGTCAGATAATTATTTCCCATTGTTTTACAGTAAAGGCCTTATGTGTATACAAACATAAAAAAAAGATTGAGTAAGTTGCATACCGGTACGTATTTTTTTCCATGAATCGATAAATCCCAAAAAGAAAGGGGAGGGGGGTCCTGTGGTTCTTCCACGGGAAAATTTTGATTCCTAGGTGGCGGGAAATGAGCTTTCCCGACTTCTGAGGTGTTTTTTAATGACTTTTAATTTCTTCAACATTCAAGGTGTACCCCCCCCCGTGTTCCCCCGGGAAAACTTCGATTTCTAGATGGCGGGAAATGAGCTTTCCCGACTTCTGAGGTGTTTTTTAATGACTTTTAATTTCTTCAACATTCAAGGTGTACCCCCCCTCCTCTTGAAAATGATTCAATTAATCAAAGAAAAAGGTCCGTGTTCCCCCGGGAAAACTTCGATTTCTAGATGGCAGGAAATGAGCTTTCCTGACTTCTGAAATGTATTTTAATGACTTTTAAAGTTCTTCAAAATTCAAGGTTTTCCCCTCTTACAAAACAGTTAGGTAAATTGTTCTCATTTTTAATTTTATGTGTGTATACATACATAAATTAATGAGTAGTTGCATGCGTATTCTTTTTGCCATGAATCGATTAATCCCAAAAAGAAAGGGTGGTCCGGCGGTTCTCCCCCTTGAAAATTTTGATTCCTAGATGGCAGGAAATGAGCTTTCCTGACATTTGAAGTGTGTTTTAATGACTTTTATGTTGATCATAATTCTAATTTTCTTATTGTAACAAAAAAAAAAAAAAAAAAAAAAAAAAAAAAAACCACCTCAGCTCACAGGTCCTGAAAAGGTAGGTCTAGAATTCTTTTTCTTTTCCCCCTTTTTTTGTTGCCCAAGGGAGGGGTCAGGACCCATGACCCCCTCCCCCAGATCCGCCAATGTGAATTGCGAGAAAATATGTAACTCTGTCACAGGTACACTGGATAAACATTCTCTTCCCATCCTTCTCCTCCTTCTTCTCCCCTTCTTTTCTTGCATTTCCGATCATACAAAAATCTCCAGACATTATATATGTTTTGCCAAAAAGTGGGGAGGCCCTGCCCCCCCTCCCCCGGTACCTCCGGCCATGCAGTACAAAATTATTAGATTGATATCTACTTATATAATAGGGCTCACGTCAACGCACTTAAGGCCAACTCAGACAGCGTCGGCCGACGCAGCCCGACCCGATTTATCGTCGGGGACAGTCTCAAGCCGTCGTGAGAAATATTAAACATGTTTAATATTCGACGACGCGACTGCCCCCGACGCGATTTTTTTTTTCCGTACGAAACATTTACATGAAACTCCACTCGGGCCGTCTCAGCTGAATCGACCCGAAAATGTCATTGCAGAATTCAGGAGGTCAAAAGGTCATCAACAGATAAACGTCTACAGAACAACTTCTGAGAGAACGTCGCTGTCTGAATTTTAAAAATACATTGATGTTACCATGTTAATACCAATGGGTCGTTTAAAATGACATATAATATTTGATTAAGCTGCACGAGCAATGAAAAGTGTTATTTTAACTTGAGTTACATGTTAGGCAATAATACCACACCTCATCTTTACAATATTCTGTTTACCGCCCTCTATGACATGTGAGGATTGAGCAAGGGGAATAAAGAAAGTAACATGGCGAACTGAAGTTGTGTTGTGCTATGATTATGTTCATGTAAATATAGGACACAAACAACAAATACTGTCTC
>NW_022757608.1:173707-211576 GCF_011630105.1 Anneissia japonica
GGTATAATTTATATTCTTATATATATTATATATAATATAGGCCTATATATATGTGTATATATATACATATATAGGCCTACCTATATAAACAATCAGCATATTCGTTCATAAAACTTAAATCTTTTCTTAAAACCGTTAATAACATTAGATTTAAGACAGAGGAACCAACGGATCTCAGCACATCTTGTAGGGTAAATTTAAAATTGGTGCCTAAGATTAAAAAGCCTATCCTAACTAAGGACTTAATTTTACTGTTGTAAGTCCAATTCCCTAACTATTTTTTTTTTTTTTTTTTTGTTTTACATCGGTTTCGCCTACATAATTGCCTTTTATTACGTTTAGTTCTTAAGTTACTTTTGTACCACGGTGACCAAAATTCGGAAAAGTGGTTCGGTTCGGCAAACCGGGTTTCGGCAAACTGGAATTTTATGTCTTCGGTAACCTGGTTTCGTCAAGTGGCCATAAATTCGGCAAACCAACCAACAACAAGCAGCAGCCAACCAACTGGTCGGATACCTGTCAATCACGTCGGCGTTGAGATGTGTTTTTGGGCCCGGTGGCTGACCATACACATTCGGTTTGATGACCTTTATGCAACAGACGTCACACATGTGTTTTCGTTTCAAGTTTGCGGAAATGTTTTTTTTTTATGGTCGAAGGGTTTCTTTTCAAATTTTCGTTCGTGAACAACATTGGCCCCCATGTATAAAGCGTTGATTTTCTAGGTATGTACGTATGTATAATAATGAAAAGGAAATACTATACAAATACAATCACGTATAAATTAGTAGCCTACTTTTGTTGTTTCTGAGCACCTCGAACCAGATGACTCGGGACAGGTACTACTACTACTACTAGTACTAGTAGGCTAGGCCTAACCTAACCTTAGCCTAAGTACACTGCTATCTAACCAGGGGCCTAGGGCTAGGCCAGGCTGTCTTGCTTTAGCTAGCCTAGGCTAATCTGAATACAGGTCAACCCGTACCCATGAAATGCCAACCCGTACTCACAAACCGTACCCAAATTTTGGTTGACCCGTACACACAATTTTGTTCGACCCGTACACATCTTGGGTCAAGCCGTACACATCTTTGGTCAAGCTGTATACAGCATACACTAACCCGTATCCAAGTTCGATGAATGGTATTTTTACTAAATATAACATTTTGCAAACTTTTTTGTATATTATGTAGTAATCATATGAACGCCAAGCATACGGTTTAGAATACATTTATCTTCAAGAAATTCATGATTGTCTATGCCTAGAGAAGCCTGGACACGTTGGTCGGGATTAACAGCGTATGGAACGCCAACGTACACATTAGGAGGTTATTGGCACAGGCCGGTACCGTTTTTTTTTTTTTTTTTAGCGTTTTTTACACTTATGGGTTAAATCTAATTAGCATAAAGTTTGTTTAGATGTGTATAAGAGACAGAGTACTAGTAGGCTAGGCCTAACCTAACCTTAGCCTAAGTACACTGCTATCTAACCAGGGGCCTAGGGCTAGGCCAGGCTGTCTTGCTTTAGCTAGCCTAGGCTAATCTGAATACAGGTCAACCCGTACCCATGAAATGCCAACCCGTACTCACAAACCGTACCCAAATTTTGGTTGACCCGTACACACAATTTTGTTCGACCCGTACACATCTTGGGTCAAGCCGTACACATCTTTGGTCAAGCTGTATACAGCATACACTAACCCGTACCCAAGTTCGATGAATGGTATTTTTACTAAATATAACATTTTGCAAACTTTATTGTATATTATATAGTAATCATATGAACGCCAAGCATACGGGTTAGAATACATTTATCTTCAAGAAATTCATGATCGCCTATGCCTAGAGAAGCCTGGACACGTTGGTCGGGATTAACAGCGTATGGAACGCCAACGTACACATTAGGAGGTTATTGGCACAGGCCGGTACCGTTTTTTTTTTTTTTTTTTAGCGTGTTTTACACTTAGTATTGATTTTATTTATTTTAGTTTTTAACGATACTTTTTTTTCAGCATGATTATTATTTAGTATTTTTTTTTAACGATTGCTATTGTTTCAGAGAAATTTTAACTACAGTATGTACAATAAATTTGAATATAATTTTAGCATGTTTTTAAAATTTAGTAGTTATGAAGCTGTTTAATATTGAAAAATAATGTTCTTTTTCTTCTTGCTGTTCCCTGAAATGAAATGTCAAGTGTACACTACATAGTTATATTAATCAATTTCTGAATTATTCATAATAAAGGCCTCTGTGTTTTGTTACAGTATTAATGTAATTTATTGAATCAAATATACTTTTCTGAATTGTAAAATTATACAAATAAAGTTACTGTTACACACACGTGCGCCTGCACTGCATTGCATGCGTCTAGTTTTCCTTTTTATAGGCCTACGTTTATGTTTATCAAAACTATATTTATATTTCCACTAATTTGTGTATTTTGATATGATACCAGTAGCAGAGACGATAGACGATGTTAAAAATAAAAATGAAAAATGCGAGAAAACAGAAAAAAAAGGACACTAAATAATAGGCACAGAGGAAAAGAAAAAGAAAACGAAACAGAGAAAATTAAAACTGTGTATTAACTTGCCTTATTATCGGCGACGACAATATTACAGACTGCACGAGATAGTACAGATACAAATATCTTTTGGGTACGGGTGAACCAAAATGAGATCTTTACGGGTTAACCAAACGTGGGGACGGGTTGACTTAAATTTGTGTACGGGTTAACCAAAGTGGGTACGGGTTGGTATGGGTACGGATTTGTTTGGGTACAGATTGACCGACAATCTAGGACTGGTCACTGGAGTAATAAGGAAGAGCTGTACCACTATTATAGTCATAGGCCCTAGTCTAGGCCTTGGTGGCTAGCTATCTAGCACACAGGCAGGCTACACCCAAACTTTGATGTTTCCAGTAAGCTTCCAAAAATCTCCAAGTGCTTTTACACCACTTTATCTTCAGTTTTAATGTTATTTTTTACATATGATCGGTGTCGGGCTGTAACAAACAAGGGGTTTTTATAGTCAGTGTTGCTTGGCGGGCCGCACACATAGGCAGTGGCGGCGCTAGGATATATTTTCTGGGGGGGCGAAGTTGTCCGACAGAGGGGGCTTGAGCTCGTAGGCTCGAGCTGGAGCAAGGGGTTGAGAGGGAGTTCCCACCAAATGAGATTTTTTTAAAGAATATCAACCTCTGGATGGCCGAAAATGGCACTCTCAGACTGTGACAGACATGTGTTGGCTTGGTGTGGGCCTATTTTTATATGTTTTATGGTCTGACTGCCCGACGAGCTCTGTCCGACTGGGGGGCTTGACCTGTCCAGTGGGGGACTTAAGCCCCCCTACCCCCGCTGGCGCCGCCACTGCACATAGGGTTTTTCATTTGTTGGCATGCCTGCATGCTGAAACAAGTTCATTTTATTTTTTTAATGTAGCTGTTTCAGTTTTGCAAATTATATATCTTTCCCATATGAACAGGTTACAGGTTTTTGATGATGGGTTGTATGGTTTAGCTTGTTTGAGAATGTTTCATTAAATTTTTTAAGTCCACATTTGTTTATTTTTGCTTCCATACGTGTTTGCTTAATTCCGTGTTAAGTCTTTTTAGCTTTTTTCCTGAAGGAGGCTTTGTGGTTATTGTATCTTGTCTTAAATGCGTTTTCTGTAAGGCCTAAGTGCGTTTGGTCTGGTTTGCCATTGGTTGTAACCCTTGCCTGGAAATAGTGCCACTACTTCGTTCAGATGCAGTAATGGTAACGTGGACCTACAGGTATTAGTATTAAATAGGTCCATGATAAGAGTAAGAGACTATTTCATCTTGAATTTTATGCTGCTGTCAATGTTTCACTGCTTTTAACTGACTTTCGGCAAACTGGGTTCGGCAAACAGGGCTTCAGCCAATTAGGATTCATTGTTTTGAGTCGGCAAACTGGTACTCAGGATTCAGCAAAGTGGTCTCGGCAATCTGGCATTCGGCAAACTGGATTTCGACCATCTGGCCTAGAACCGAAAAATCAGCCCTTATTTTCCGAATGATGGATTTCTAGGCCAATTCTTTTGGATATATTCCCCATGCAGGCCTTAGGCCTACTTTACAGTCTGGCATGGATTTCACCTGATCCCAGTTTCTTTTGGCTGTTTTTGTAAAGTGCTCCTCAATTATTCAGCTCTATTGGCGACTCATATTGTTTTTAATTATTAAATCTTAGAGGCATCGTTGGAATCTTTTTAAGCAACGTCATTTTGGCGATCATCCTGTGTATTAACATTTTGCTCATTTTTTTGTGATCATGTTTATGAAAATCACTTCTGAAAGCTATTTTGTTACGTAAAATTAGAATTACAGTATTTAACTGTCATAAGAAAAAAATTTATTGGATTAGATAATATATGTTTCGTCAAAACGCCCGCTTCTTTAGAGAGGCCAACTGGAACTGACAACATCGAATAATGGTAAAGAATAAGCGGCGTTTGGAGATTCCCGGTGAACTCATGATAGGGCAAAGCAGAAAAAATAAATACATTTTCTCAGTCAATATTTGCTTAAAACAAACCATTTGGCTATTGATATTGTTCCCAGAACCTTACATAAATCTGAGGTGTTGATTGGTGGAGCTGGCTTCACACTAACCTTAAACTTTGCAGTCTTACAGTCTTAAGGCCTGTTTATCAACGATAACGATAAAAAATCTAAAAAGCGATTGTTTATAGAAAACAAAAGAAACAAATAAGAGTTTTTTGTTTTTTTTTAGAATGCACTATGGCATGTCAAAAGAATATAATGATAATTTTGTTTGCATTGTAATGTAGGTTAAACATTTTAAGTTTAAAGTTGTGATTTTTTAGCATTCAATTCTATTCAATTTATTGAGTCGATATATACCCCACCAAGGAGAAGAGAAATACAAAAAGCTAAATTCATTCCCACTAGATGGACTCAACCATTATATTATTCTGTAGGTGCTAAACTTGGGTTAAATCTAATTAGCATAAAGTTTGTTTTAAATTCATTTAGACGTGAGATTTTCATAATGTATGATTCATTTGATACAAAAATTAGATTTCTCTCAAAATACTTATTTTATCTATTATGATTAGGCCTATCTATGACTACTGTTTCGTATTCACCTCTAAGTATAGTGGTATGGTCAAAATGCTTCCACTGTGTGGTGCAGAGATTTTAACAAGAGATTGATTAAGTGACACTGTAACAACTAAATGCACTGAAATTAAATACTGTACCTGGTTGAAAAACCAAATAAATTGTAATGTGGAATTGTAAAAAGGCCTTTAGCCAAGATACATTGCAAATAACTGTACAGAGATAGCCCAACATAACTTGCCAGTGGGCCAGTCAGAAGTGGTAAGTTCATGATTTTGTACTATGTATAGGCCTAGCCTACAGTAGGTAAGTAGGCATGCGTCATGTGTTTTGGACATTATTATTAAAGCAATTTAATTTATAAATAGACCACTTTCTAGTACATTCTTGCTAGGCCTGGCCAGCTATTAATATGAAATTTATATTAGTTGTAAAACTTGACCAGTATGCATGTTGTTTTCTTGAACCACACCTTAAATTCAATATAAAAAATATAAAAGAAAATAAACAAAGAAAATAAACAAAGAAAACGGGAAATTCCAGAAGCACACATTACATAAATGGAATAACCCTTGTTACTAAAAATTGATGACACAAATGAGAGATTGCAATGACTACAACCTGAACAAGTTTGGAACAGGGCCAGAGCTTTAAATCACTGGAAGCATTATTCCACAGACTGATTATTGATTTCATTGTAGTTCTATAATTTAATTGTCAAACTTTTTAATGCTATTTGTGTTTAAAGTACAAACTGATAAAAGGGAAGCATATTTTTGATAGCTTTGTTCATTACACTAACAGCAGTGTTCAACTCGGGGCATCCAAGAGGGGAAACTGTAACAGGTCCAAGGGTTGGGGTGTGGGCCCCCAGTTATGAACTCGAAGCGCGAGAAAGATTATGCCGAAGGCACAAACTTTTTTTTGGGGGGGGGAGGGGGGAGCCCATTATTAGAAGACCCATGCCATTATTAAGGGCCCATGATAGTATTTATTATTTAAAAAAAAAAAATATTGAAAACAAATTGCTACCTGCAATTTGTATGGGCCCCTGGTAAAATCTTGCATGTAACGGACCATTTTTAATGACGATTAAACAATTTAAAAAAAATTTTCTGAATCAATTTTCTATGCCAGAGTTATTTTCCACCTGTGCAACCCTTGCAAAAAAGTTACACATTCTTCACCATGTTAAGGCTTCTACGGAATTTAATAGAATAAAATGAACTGTCCATTTGAAGCACAAACTTTTGCAGACACTGTAATGTGTTTAGAATTTAATCGTGCAGGAAATTTACCCATGATGTAACCATGTTGCATTTGTACACTGGTATTCAAGTTTGTGTATTGTAATTTTTTCAGCTTTTTTTTTCAGAACTCTCTGTATCCACAGATAGGATATGGATACTTGGGCAACTTCTGCAGCAACACAATCAACACCAGCACAATGGGACTATGTGCAGAATCAAGTGGACACATTTGTAGATCAACATAAAGATGGAAAACAACAAGAGCCTCAGAGATCTGGTAAAGAATAACAATTATGTGTGTATTTTAAGTTGGTGGCAGTAGAGTGTTTGTGGCTGTAAAGCACATTGAGGCTTCGCATTGTCACGCTATATAAGTATGAGGTATTATTATATTTAGCTGGTAAAACTCCTATTCGTTTACACAGCATTTTTGTAATGATTAGTGCGGGCACACTTTAACCCTAACCTTAAATACACAGTAGGAAAATTTGAATTAACCGGCAAAATATACTGTACACTTTGTTAAAGTTATTTGCATTCAATTTAAGATAAAAAAAAAAAAAAGCCAATTTAATATTTTGGTTGTTAACTACTTTGTATGTTTATTATTGTGTACTTTAAATTAAAAATTCCAATCACATAAATTATTATTATGCACACCAGACCTTAGTTTTTTATACCTGATGATGTCAACATCAAATTTATGTTTCTTGTGTGTTATTACCAGGGTTCATACTGTATAGGTTTTGGAAAATCATAGAGACTGATCTTTTATTTATTTATTTAATACTATATTTCAAGAGGGTAACCCATCTAGCATTGCTGATCATTAGCGGCCCTCAAATAATACATGAAATAGAAACGAGAATCACTTAATTACAGACAAATTTATAAAATTCAGATATTAAAGATAATTTGTTAAAATTTGAACAAACAGTAATTTAAAAAGTTACAAAAACAATTACAAGAAAATTACAAAATATATTGTTTAAGTTTTTGTTTAAAAATGACAAACGTAAACAAATAAAATTTGGGATAGAATTATAGAAATTTGGACCCTTATAACTAAAACAGTTTTTAAATATTTCACAATATGGTTTAGGAATAAAATCATTGCTGTTTGTAATTGCACATATTGTGGGACAAATGCTTGACTGGATCCTGCTCATCATCTCAGTGTTTCCAGGACCTTGAAAATACAATTAGTTCTGGAAAAGTGCTTCCACTTTGCACTGGGGTCATGCCGCACACATGGAAAAGTTGCAAACATTTTTGTGAACCAAGGTGTATGAACTCTTTATTACTATTAGTACTAGCGATCTTTTTGATGGAGTTAGGCACTGCTAAAACCATCATGTTTGTTTAATATTATTAGGAATATCTAAGCACCATTGGATTAGTGTAGATGTGCGGTTGAATTGTGTGAATCAAAAGTGTCGGAAGAACTTTACAATCACTCAACGGAAGCATCACTGTAGGAAGTAAGTTCTTTTTCTGTTTTGATTGAAAATTTATTGAGTTATGGCGAGACATATTATGTTTAAGACCTTGCTTAGCGAACACATTTTTGTAGGCAGAGGAGACAATAAAAATAAAATGTTTTGATGAATGTGAACAATGTAGTATGTGAGATTGATAAAAGCTTTAAAGCATTGACTGCCAAGCCTTTTATTCTTTTTCCACCCCATATGCCGAGGCAAACCATAATGAAAATCAGGCCTGGAAAAAAATGTTTGTGCCTATGCCTGAAAAAAATATGTTTGTACTGTAAAATGCCTCAACACCAAATTTTATCTGGACAATATACAGCCCAACAGTATTTTGTTGAAATTTTTTTCCCCAAACATTCATCACCGGTCACACGGCCCTGATGAAAATCATTTGCATCAACTGTATTGAAACATGAACAAACATACGGTAGTTATTGTTAGAGTATTACTTCCGGGCTCTTCCCTGAACCTCTAGTACAAGACTTCGTGTTCTGGTCCAGGTTATCACTGCCAACGAGTTTAAAGAGTACTACAGTGTTACGTCACGTTACCATGTGATACTACTCCGTTGCTATCGGTGATACATAATGCGTTCAACCAACGCCATTTTCTACACTGACAAACCATTGATCCCTTTTTCTTTGTAAATGTTAATTGATGATTAAATGTGTGTTCGATAACTAATATAATGCAAGCTTTTTATGTTTTTAGTACATTTTGATGGTAAATTATTAGGTTTTAAAATGCCTATTCCAGAAAGCCTATTCTAAACCATTAAGATTATGAAGTCATTCAGGCATAATGAATGGTAACCAACGTCCATGGGGTGCTACCTGGTTTTGTGACGACACGATTGTGGTACTCTATGTGTAATACTATAGTACTGTAGTATGCATGGGTGTGGACTCGCGTCCTTGTGCCCTGAGTAAACATGAATTCATGTACATGGCATCGAACGTGTTAAATCTTTATAGTTATGGAATGAATATTTAATCCTATTTTTGGAGATTTCAGGGGAGCGGAGGATGTAATAAAAATAAATAAAAAAGGTTTTTCCCTAAAATTTGTGGTGGAGGGTGCACTCACTGGGCAAAAAGCTGTTGCTAAACAAGGTGTTAAAAAGTCTTGCCTATAGGACGGTGAAACAGGCTTCATGATATTTCATGTGCTCATATGAACAACCCTGGTCAAGGAAGTGAATTGATAGCTGGTTGGTTAAAGGTGGGAGTGGGGGGCTCCATTTAAAAAAATTTCTATTAAAATATATATAGAACAGTGAGTTTGCACCTTGCTGATAAGATTTTCACAGGTGTTTGGAGTGTGGTAGTGCACAATGAATGCTGCAAACTGGGTCTCTAATGCCTGGTGGCATTACTCAAATTACACAGTGTATTTACATATTTCTAAAATGGACTTCAGTAACTTTTGAAGGCTCGCCTTTGATAACCGCTGAAGAAAACGCATTCATTTTATCAATTATTACGTAAATTTATCTGATCTTTTCATTTTGAAAGGTTTTATTTTACAAAAATGCCTCATTTTTATATTAAATCAGAGTAGAACCACTTTTTGTTTGAGATTATGCAGTAATCTGGGGAGTCAGTCACATCGTTCAATTGGTCTGGGCAAACAACGGGGAAAATACAACGCAAAGGACATATTATACCTTGGCGTTGTCATTTCTTAATAGGACCGTAGAACATTGTTTCTGAATTATTATGGCATATACCGTACTTACTGTACGCGGCTATAAGCCCATTCTCAGGTATAAACCCACCTATATGGCCAACTAAGTAACAGCTTTTTCCTAGATATTTGCTGAACACGACTACACATCGTATGTCCGGTCTTTGCAGGCCATGCGTAACCACAGCATACGCTCGGTGGTTACGTCTCATTTTGTCTTATTTTTGCACTTGCTGCCAATTGACGAGTGCAAGAATTGTGTGTAGGACATTAGTCAACGAAAAATTTACTGCTTGCGATTATCATTTATGTATGAAAATGATAATTTTTTATTTTATTCATAGAAAAATGTTTTTATTCTTTTAACATTAGAAATTGTCTTTATGGCTTAATAATAAGAAAATTGAAGTTACAAGAATAATTTTAATACTGTAGCATGTTGATTCCATCCATGTTGATTCCCAATTAAAATCGTTAAATTGTTCACCTGAAATTTAGCAGTTTATGGAGGAAAGATTCCTCAATAAAACCATTATAAAACAGTCTGGCTCCATGTCTACCACAATGCGCAAACACATCTAGGTCAGTCAACCCAACTGTTATGTCAGCAAATCTTCGTGTATACGAACCTTTTTAGAAACTTACTAATCTGTTCACTAGTAGGCGGCATTCTTTGTGGGTTTAGACTGATGATAACATCACGATAACACTGAGTGTGAAATTTGATCGTGGAAGAAAGATTTCTTCTTATAATCGTCGTCTTGACAATACCAACAAGCAGAACTTCAGCTTTCAAAAAATGAAAAATCAGAAAAACAGCAAATTTAATTTTTTTAAATAATTACAAAAATAAATAAAATATTATTATGGAGAGAAAGAAATACTTCATGACAATAATTTTTATTCAATAATTTCAACTAGTTACTGTATACTTAGATTTAAATTTTTAACAACCCACCAGCCAGTTGGCAAAGACTTTTGTTACAACTCAAAACATTTTGATAAGTACTCCGTTTATCACATTGGTTCTACAGAAAAGGATATTTAAACCTATAGTACTTATTATTTTCTTTTGCTAAGATGTGGTGAGGTGTTCTGCAAAGCATGTGTGCGATACCAGAGGAGGCTATCGGCAAGAGCTGATTATGACCCAAATGGACGGTTGCATCAGGTAAAATATAAAAGGCTTGAAATGAGCCTGTTTTTAAAGAAAAACAGTATAGTTTTTTTAATTATGATTAATAGGTCACACCATAAGGATTTTTGGTATTGATTTTATCAGAATGATGCTAATAAATTTCTACCTTGATTTTTTTTTATTCTGTATGTTTTGATATCATAACAATTGTCAGTTTAATTAAAAAATATATTTTGGTTTTATTTTCTAGGTATGTGAAGATTGCTTCAACTCTGAACCCCAGGATGTGGGTCAGCGACGCTTATGGACTGATTGTTTTAAGAGATGTCGTCAAGACAACCAGCAACAAGAACTGGATGCTGGACAACTTCAAATTGGCATTCGAAAAAGGTAGCTGCATTGAAGTGCTATTGTGATTAATAACGTAGATTGATGGATGAATAGATTTATTCGTTGTAAGTACCAAGGATAACTCACGAACGTCTGATTTTCTCATTGGGGTCCTTCTGGTGGTGATAGGTCAGTATCATCAGGAGATCGGGAGACAATCCCCTACTCTTTTCTGAAGTGTGTACTGCATTCAGATGTGTATAAGAGACAGGTACTACAGTGTTACGTCACGTTACCATGTGATACTACTCCGTTGCTATCGGTGATACATAATGCGTTCAACCAACGCCATTTTCTACACTGACAAACCATTGATCCCTTTTTCTTTGTAAATGTTAATTGATGATTAAATGTGTGTTCGATAACTAATATAATGCAAGCTTTTTATGTTTTTAGTACATTTTGATGGTAAATTATTAGGTTTTAAAATGCCTATTCCAGAAAGCCTATTCTAAACCATTAAGATTATGAAGTCATTCAGGCATAATGAATGGTAACCAACGTCCATGGGGTGCTACCTGGTTTTGTGACGACACGATTGTGGTCCTCTATGTGTAATAATATGGTAGCTGCATTGAAGTGCTATTGTGATTAATAACGTAGATTGATGGATGAATAGATTTATTCGTTGTAAGCACCAAGGATAACTCACGAACGTCTGATTTTCTCATTGGGGTCCTTCTGGTGGTGATAGGTCAGTATCATCAGGAGATCGGGAGACAATCCCCTACTCTTTTCTGAAGTTTGTACTGCATTCTTTACCATGCACATGGGCCATAAGTGCACATGAGACTAACGGCTTAAGCGTCTCTTCCGAAAGATAGTGAGCTATCGTAACTGGCATTTCAGCCCTTTAGCTGCAATATCAGAGCAGCGATGGGAATTGAACCGGGGACCAAAAGATCACCAGTGTAGCCGACTGAGCTAAGCTGCTTTTGTCAAAAGTAGTCTTAAAAAACAGATGAAATGGTCTTTAATAACATAGATACAATGGTTATTGATAACATAGAAAAATAAAATGGTGAGTTTATTTTGGAGTTGAATATCTTGGTAGTAGATGCTTACTTTCCAATCCCAGCGTCATGGGTTTAATTCCTGTCAGTTTTGCAGGATTTGTTCTCACAACCAAGAACTCCACTTGTGAGATTTAGTTTCTCCTTGAGAGCAGTCGGTCCTTTATTCAATACCATTGTTACTCTTTTGTTTTAGTTGGAGAAACATCCTTTGGCATTTGGGCTATTGATCCTGTGTGAGTTAAAAACTGTACGCATGATTAAAGAATATTTCCTCACATTAAAAATCAGAATGTCTCCTGTTTTACGCCACGTTCAAGGTTTATGCAAATTTAATTTTTGAAAATGAATAACTTATTGTACTGTATGTTTGGTATTCTTGAAGTCATCAGATAAAACGTGAAATGAATCGATTGATTGATGGGTATACAGGGAGCCTGCAAAAGGAAGCTGTTGATGGTAAAAAAAAACTCTCAAACTTGAAAGATAAAGTGCAAGGATTGATCACTAAAAGTGAAGTACCTTTATGGCAGAAAGCCAAAAGCTGGACGGTAAGCTGATAATATTTACACAAATAGTGAATGACGTTTCTGTTAAAATATTGTAAGGTTGATAAATTAATGGAATGAAAATTAAGAAATGAAGGAAGGAGGTAGTGAGGGACAGATGGAGGGAATGACAGGAGTAGTGAAGTATAGGAAAGATGGGATGAGGTTGTATAAAGGAAAGTAGGGATAGAGACAGGGAGGGGATTAGATTAAAAAGCAGAAAGAAATACATATTTACATGCATTCATAAATTAAATATCTAAAGCCCCTCGGAAAAAGATGTGTACTGGATAGTGGAGTGATAGATATAATTGGGCTTTGGCTTGAACAAACAAACAAACATCTTTACAAGAAGTAGTTCAAAATTTTGTAATACTGTATCACAGCAAATTACCTGGATGTTTGGGTCGTTGGCCAAAATGTTTCAGAACCGCTGAGCTAAGCCATGGATTATTAAAATGTTAATATTATTTAATTTTCAATTTAATCAATTAGATCTTGTGTTGTTACAGATCAAGGAGCAAAAGCAGTCATGTATGACTTGTGAGGAAAGTTTCAACCGTCACCTTGCCAACCAGAAGCACAACTGCCGAGTCTGCGGTCTCCTCACCTGCAACCGTTGCTCATCTCGTGATCTGCTTTTGTTTGTTGCTGACAAACACGAGCGGGAAAAGTTTGGTGATGTGCCACATTGGGCAGTGATCAAGGTTACTGGAGTAAGCAAGAATTAAGTTTTGTTAGTATAGCAGTTGATACTTGATGGGGCTTTTCAAAGTCTGTTTATATTTATATTACGATTAATTATATCACAATATTTGATGGTGGAGGCATGTACAAAGAAATATTTGACCTAGAAGCCTTTTTTGTTAAAACATCTCTTCAACCCTTTAAAAGCGCTTTTGATTAGCTTATCTATACTTGAAATTGTGTACTTCTGCGCTTATACAAAAAGGCATTTATTAGGGAGCAAAACTTTTCACAAACCTTTAAAATGATACAATGTGTTGTTCATAGCTCTATCTAAATTCTTGAAACGTTAGTATTATTTAAAAAAATGTGTTACCTACTGTAATCGTGTCCCAATGATGTCTCAATAAATTTTGTTTCAAATGTATTTTTGTTGTATAAAAAATGAATTGAATTGAATTGAATTGACAAAAAACATCAGGGAACTTTTGATCTTGATTAAACACAGCAAACTTTATTCAAATATAAATATATTTATTTCCTTGGCATTTATTCAAGTGCATCGCTTAATAGCAAAGAATAGAATCATGTTGCTTTGGTAGTGTACGGTAAAAATGTGGTCCTTGAAAAAATGACCCCTTACAAAAGGCCCTGGAAAAAATGGCCCCAGTAAAAACAGCTTCAAATGACAGGTAGGTGAAAGTGACCCCAATAAAAAAATTTAGTAATAAAACTGATTTAACAAGTTACTTAAAGGCTGAAAGATGGCAAAAATTAAATCAACATAAATTATGCATTTTTAAAAAATAAAATAACTTAGCTTTTAAAAAGAATCTAATATCAAATTAGTTGCCATTTTTTCGGGGCCTTTTTTTTCAGGGGCCATTTTTTCTGGCCATTTTTACCTACATTTCTGCTTTGGCCCTTATTCAAGAGTGCTGCTTTATTGCAATTAGGCACTTGGGTATTAATATACACACATTGATTTGTAGAGAAATACTCAAGCCTACTCTACCTAATGGCACCCTGTAAGGTTATCTCAAGTATAAATAATAAGAATAAACATGATTTATATAATGAAAATATCCATTTCATAAATACAATATAAACTTCCTGTTACAGTGTCCAGCAGTTGAACCAGATGTTCATCATTATTTACGTGTTTGCAATTTCTGCAAGAAAATCTTAGAACACATTCAGGTGGAGGAAGCTCAGAAGGCGGAACAGCAGGAACTGCTGTTGGAGTCTATGACAAAGCTGTTGTTTGTTCATAAACACATAAGTGAAGTACAGTCCAAGATCGATGACCAGCTCCCAGTTGTAAGAACAGCATTTGTTTTCCATTAAAACCTTTCAATATTATTATTCTTATATTTCTTATTAGTACCAAGTTGAATTATAATGCTCTGATTGGCACCAACACTCGCATTAATACCACTAGCTCATTCAGCTGTGTTTGTGGAAACCATCCTTTTATTTTGACATAAAACATTTTACCGATTTATATATTGATACAGGTAATAATAGGGACTTGTTTGCAGATGATGTAAAAGTTAACTTAAAACTTTATTGACAATGGCTCATCATCATGATGCTTGCTCTTATAATTTATAATTTAAATAATTAATATTATTTTTATTTTATAAAATACTTTTTTACAGTACAAGCAGTTAGTAGATGGATTGGAAATTACGTCTTCTAGCCCACGTACTCTGCCAACCAACCGTAGCAACATGCAGACATTGGCAAAAGCACAGGTTTGGTTGCATTAAATGTGTTTACTTAAATGTAATATTTATTTTATCTTCAATTTGTATAGCACCTTTTTTTGGATATGGAGTGCTTTCTCTCCATGGTCATTGGATACAGAATCAACCATGCAAAATCTCCCAGCAGATTATTCGTAGTTATGCATGCACGAAAAATCATTTACCTCTCACCCGGTACCTATTTATACTCCTGAAAAAAAGAAAAACAAACAGACAAACTGCAGACCAACTACGAGAGTCGCGCATTTGGGTCTGTCTCGTGCTCTCATGCTGAAGGATGAAAATCTCATGCATAAATTAAATGCCTATATTATATGTATCCTATTCGTGATTATTGTAGCCCTCTTCTTACTACAATACTTAAAAAGTCATGGTAACATCATGTATACCAACTAGCTCCACTAACACTGAATGTATTGTTTTATAAAGCACTTTCGGATAAAATCAAATGACACCTACACTGCCAGCTTATGCCAGTGTGAAATGTTTGGATTGGAGATGACCTAAAATGCATGTATTCTCCTGGAAAAATGCAGATCCTGAATGCATTTGCAAGCATTTACAAAATTGATTTTTTTTGGGGGGTGGGGAGGGGATCGAGCCCCATACCCCTAGAGTGCAATATTTTCAAAAGTCCCATGTCTGGACATTTGTCTAATTTGGAATTTCTGAAACCAAAGGGTGCAAGCAATGGGATGAGCATTTGTCTTGAACCCACAATCTCTTGATTGAAAGCCCAACACCTTACTACGCCATGTAATTTTACAAATATAAACAAACTTAAGATTCCAAACAGTCTAATAAAAAAATATGCTATATTAAATTATTTACTTACCTATGACCAGAACATATCTTTTTTTAAAATTTGTAATCCAGTATAAAGTACAAGGAAATTTCATTTTAAATACTTTAAGATTTTTTTTCTTGTTTTCAGATAGGCAATACGTTATTTGTATTAGTCATAAAAGGTGCACTTGAGTATTGAGTGAAAAAGGAATGTAAAAATAATGAATACTTAAACTTTTATTAGATAAATTGTAGTAAATAGGACAATTTTAAAAACTGACTTATGAAAATTAAATCCTATATAATTAAGTTGTAAATTAAAAAGAAAGATATGATGATATGCATATCAATGGTAATGATAATGCTTAAATTGTTTAGATTTAGTTTTAGCTTTTTACAGTTGATCAGTTTATTGACTATTGTAGTAAAAAAGAAATAATGGTTTCTTGAATCAATAAATTTGAACTAAAGACACTATAAATATTTGTTGATTTGTGCTTAATAGCAAAAATGTATTTTATTGAAATATATTTTAAAAAGTAGTTTTCATAATTTGGACATAAGATAAACTTTCTTTTTTTTTCAGGGAGATCTGATGGACCACTTTACAAAGTTTGTGATGTGTGTAAGCGGTCTGAAAAAATTTAGTCCGTCAAGCAATGTGCAAGTTAAACTTGCACGCAACATTATGAAGGTGAATTTTTATTTTTTAAACATTTAAATCTAAAAATAAAACTTTCACAGATACTTGGTTTTGTTTAAAAGAAATTATATTTATTTTTCATCTACAAACCTGATGAACTTGTATTATTGTCAGAATTTTTGTGAGATTGCCCTAAATTTGTGAACAATGTAAAAAAGGTGGTCCAAGTAATTCAATGTCAACAGTATGTCTCAATTTTGAGGCAAATGCCTCACTTAGTTTTGATGTTTCCCGAAAATCCAAAATTCATAATTTTTTGTCATAGTAGATAGTCTTTTAGATACATTTACAAAAGTCATCATTGACAAAAGAGTGCTACTAGTGGCCAGCCATCAGAACCACATGTTGGCTCTATATAGTAGAATGCCTTCTCTATTTAGGCATTTAATTTAGAAATAATCATTAAAAATATTTCTTTTTTCTTTTTTTTTTCATTTTTCAGTGTAAATTTGATTATTACCATGACAATATGTATTCCTTCCGGAAGCTTAAAAAACAATTGGAAGATGTTGCACCGCCAAAAATACTATCAGGCATACAAGAAATTGTGGATGCTAAGGTGAATGCTAAATAACTACTTGTAAATTGTCGAGTCCATCATTCAGTTATGTACCTGTCTCTTATACACCTCTATATAGTAGAATGCCTTCTCTATTTAGGCATTTAATTTAGAAATAATCATTAAAAATATTTCTTTTTTCTTTTTTTTTTTCATTTTTCAGTGTAAATTTGATTATTACCATGACAATATGTATTCCTTCCGGAAGCTTAAAAAACAATTGGAAGATGTTGCACCGCCAAAAATACTATCAGGCATACAAGAAATTGTGGATGCTAAGGTGAATGCTAAATAACTACTTGTAAATTGTCGAGTCCATCATTCAGTTATGTACTGAATTTTCTAATTAATTACAGGGTTTATTAGATAGCTGATTCATTTTTAAAGCCATTCTCTGGAGGAAAAACAATTTTTGATTTGTTGTACAACTGATTTTTCTGAGACACAAAAAGCATATTTGACAAAAAAACTTGGGGAGTGGTTAATGAGGTAGACATTTTTGAATGTTTAAAACCTGGGGAAAAAAGGTGGAAAAAAGGTTGTTACGTCCTTTTTCCACCTGTTTTTAAATATTAAAAAATCTGTATCATTAACCGCTCCCATATTGACAATTTTTGTTTCCTCCAGAGCCTGGCTTTAAGGGCAGGTTCATGGTTTAGACAACTTGGGACATTTCATTATTTCATTAATCATAACTATTTTCTAAAGTGATGATTTTATATATACTTTTTATACATGTTCATATGCTTTGGTAGTTAGTTAATCTAGACACAAAAAAGTTTCATACTACATTGCAGCTCTCCAGAATGTTTATATTATTTTTAAGTAGCTTAAGGAATGTTGGTAGATACACCAGCATTAGAGCATGGTCATATAAAATTCTCACTTTATTTCCTGTCTCACTGTCATGGCAAATTTCATTTTCACTTCTGTGAAGTCTGTTTTCCACTGAGCTTTGATTGGTTGCCCGTTTTTTTGCATCACAAACAGTAGAATCTGTTCGAACTACTGATTTCGTTGAAAACTGATAGAAATGCGCATGAACCAACACTATCGATTCATGCGAATAAGTTTGTTGTTGAAAACAGACTTTAACATTTTAATTATTTTGGAAATTTTGTTGGTGGTGGACAATCAGTAATTTGTTTATTAGTCACAATAGACACACGATCATGTTGGGATTTAATATACAGGAATAGTCATCTTTAGAAATCAAGTAGTTTAACTATATAGCTCTTGGTTCCGTGTCATACATAACTTGCATTGTTGATATTACAATATTACATCCTGTGTCAAAATACTAAAATAATTAGGTCTGTCCAGATTATCAAATTTTTTCCGACGAAAAACCTGTTGTATGCCCATGTATAGTCATGATGTGCCTATATATGGTCATGATGTGCCTATATATGGTCATGATGTGCCTATATATGGTCATGATGTGCCTATATATGGTCATGATGTGCCTATATATGGTCATGATGTGCCTATATATGGTCATGTTGTGCCTATATATGGTCATGATGTGCCTATATATAGTCATGATGTGCCTATATATGGTCATGATGTGACCATATTTAGGCATGTCACATGTTTTTGTCAAATAAAATTTGATAGATTTGACAGGGCTTAATACTAAAATATTAAACATGGAAAAATTCTTGAAACCGTCTGTTTGATTATTAATTAACAACAACAAAAATAGAAAAAGCTGAGGAAAAACTTGTTTCCCAGTATGTACATACTAAAATAATAAACATGGACAAATTCTTGAAACCGTCTGTTTGATTATTAATTAACAAAAAAAAAATAGAAAAAGCTGAGGAAAGACTTGTTTCCCAGTATAGTACATACTAAAATAATAATTGAAACAAGATGAATTAATTTTATGTTACTCGCATTTTATTGTAGATCATATCTGTATGGTATATGAAAGTCTATGTTACGTACTGACATTTTTCATCGTGCTTTCTTCACATGTGTAGCTCATATACTATATTTATATTTAGCACTGCTTCTAATATCTTAAACTTGTCTTTTTATTATGTATTTTTGCTTATATTTCTCATGTCTGTTTTAATTTCTAAATACTGTTTTTATGTGGTAACAAATACTTTGTCTTAGCGAAGCTACCTAAAAATGCAGCTCTACATAAAAAGTTAATAATAATCAGGCCCGTAGCCAGATCATTTCAAGGGGGGGTTCTCTAGGCGTGGGGTCCAGAGGCCTGCCTAAGGGCAACGGTGGGGTCGGGGGCGAATCCCCTGAAGCCAGAGCAGTTTTTGTGTTTAATGGGTCTATATAATGTTATAAAATATTTCTCATGTCTGTTTTAATTTCTAAATACTGTTTTTATGTGGTAACAAATACTTTGTCTTAGCGAAGCTACCTAAAAATGCAGCTCTACATAAAAAGTTAATAATAATAGAGGACATACTGTATTATGTTTATACAGTAGATAACAATGTGAAACAATGATAAAACCAAGTTTGGAACATTGATGAATAATTACATACATAGGTATTTTCACATTTCATCAATTGTTAACAGGGTATAACACTAGTAAACATTCTTCAAGTACCTAGGTGGTATAACTACAGGCTTCTGGAGTGGATGCCTTTTGTAAAGGGTGCTAAGTAATTTGATTGAGCATTTTTATGGCTTATTTACTGTAATCTGTCATTACACTGTCTAGATAGGTGTATCAAACAGCTCATTATAATGTCATTCATTGTTTTTTTTTTTTTGTATAATACAAAATGGCATTTATTTATATAATACTAAAATTAATATGTTAACCTTAAATAATGTATGTATGTTTTCTTAAAATATCTTGTAACACAAAATAACTTTTTTATGTACTGTAATGTATGTTTCCTTGTTTTGTGTACTGCTGTATAATGTTGTTATGAAATAACACACTTTACTATCTAAATTTAAAATAGATTTATATTAAAAAAATGTAAATCATTTTTGTCATGTAGGCCTAGTATGTGAGTGGAATATACAGTATATCTTACCCAAATATGTGTTAAGTTTTGTTTGTTATTATTTGTGCCACTATCACCCAATTAATGTAATAATTGGTCATAATAACTGATTACATCTCACATCTGCACTGGCAAGTCATAACATTCATGACACATTTTACTGACGGGTTTCATTTTGGGTTTTTGGTTGCACTTTCAGACAATAGAGGTCGCCTGTTTATCCATAACACAGGTAGCGTATGAAACATTGCATTTATGTATAAAATACAGTATTGATGAGACGCTAGCAAGCAATATCATACAAACTTCTGAGGTGAGCATTAAAACAATGATGATAATTATTGTAATAACTTGAATAATCCTAAATGTTGATTAAGATGAAGATAATATATTGATAGCAGCAGTCAGTCCAATATATTTTGATTTTAATATTAAGTTTGATTTATTTAATTTCAATCTTTAAAATAGAAATACATTTCTCCCTCCCATGAAAGACCCTCCAATTTATTAAGGCCACTCCAATTAAAGACCACTATTCTGTGGTCCCAAATTAACAAATGTCTTTTATGTTTATTATTCTAATGAGAGACCAAAGCTGCTAAAGATCATGGAAACCCAGGTCCCAAAAGTGGTCTTTAATTGGAAGGAGACCTGTACAGTACATATGAATAAACAAAAATTAAATTAACTAAAACCAGTAAGAAAGTGTGAGGTACCCATGCTCAATGAATAGAGCAGGATTTTTTTTGTACTATAAAAGATTAGAAAATAAAATAGTGCATTGCATAGCAATATTTGGAAATGAGGGTCAGTGGGGTTTAACAATTTTTTTTACCATACAGTAGGCCTACTTAATTTTAGGGTTCATTACCTGCCATCGCTCACTTACCACAATACATTTTGGTTGGTAAATTTATAACCCCCAGGGCTAAATTCCATGGTTAGTATATTAGTTTTGAAATAGGTTTTGCTAAGATATTTGGGTTGATTGAGTCTTGGGCAGCACATTATTTATTAATTATCAAGTGTAACCAAATTGAAAATAGAGTATAGCTTAGTCCTATCCCCTACACTAAACTCTCCTATTAAAGTTTAATTTTAAACATGGCTACATTTAAAGGAAGAGTATATTAGATTTAAAATGTAAAATTGACATAGACAAAATTGCTATTAGGTATACAGCTGGAATTAAATATATAAAAAAAAAAACATGCATAAGCTATTATATTGTGATGTTTTGAAACAGATTGTTAAAAATAATAAAACAAACACAAATGGAAACTGTGATGAGAAAAGACTCTGAAAAGGACAACGATGATTTTAATCACTGTCAGATTGGATATCCTGAAAATTCACTAATTTTTAAAATATAAGGATGTTTTTTAAATATTTCATTTAAATATGGCACAATTTGAGGTAAACATTTAAATTTGATCCTTTTATCTTAACTAGTTTTCACCTGATAGCATGCATGTTGTTACTTGACTCTGTTGTTATTAGTATAAGATACCTTTTAGGAGTCTATGGTTTAGCTTACCGTAGCTTTCGCTGTCTTCTCGACAGTTTCATTCATTAGTTTTCACCTGGTTGACTTATTGCAGTTATGTAAGGCGGAGTTAAGAGATCACATGCAGAAGAAAGGCGAAAATTGGGAGCAGTGTAGTCAACATATGGAGAAATTCATAAAAATGCAAATGAAGGTAAGTTTACATTTTATAATATTAATGAACAGCGATGCACAGTATAGAAAAAAAAAAACAACCATGGCTTCTTCTGAAGGTTGGTACAAAAGAAGACACATCATTGATGTACAGTGATGTTTATTGAGACACTAGTTAACTAAAAATGCTTAGAAGTGTTCCCCATGTTCACTTTTCAAAATCAAAGGTTTGCCAGCTCCTAAAGATACTAACATCACCAAACCTGAGATTTCTTATATCTACATTTATGAGGGGCTTTTCAGATTTCTATAGAGACAGTATATTATATTACGGATAACATAATTATTTTCCTTTTCTATAGGGTGATGGTGTAGAAAAGCGGCAGTTGTACTTGCGGCCCTCTCGTAGGTTGGCTGCAGCCTATGGATCTGCATACATCACCGCATTTTTAACTGAGCGTATTGGATACCTTGCACTGCAGATCTACCTACAGCTCACTTCACGAAGTATTGACAGAAGGTTCAAAGGATCGAAAAAAGCTCTCTTGTCTCTTCGTGAAGTGCTTGCTCAAGACCAGAAAGTAACACTTAAAAGTTCATAAAATATTTTTTGATTAATGAAAACAATTATATATATATATATATATATATATATATATACTGAACGCGAAATTGGCTTGATTTTGGGTGATAGGATTATACCCTGGGATTCCCTAGTGCATGAGCAGAATGAAAATGATGATCGTTTTGCCGATGTGGCAGAAGCATTAAAACAACTGCCCTAAGATTCAATGGCCATACAAAACTATATTCTGCTGAAGAAATCAGAGTTTATTTGAACATCAAAGGGAAGGGAACACCCTAATTAGTAGGCCTAAGCGCCTACCTAGAAAGACCATATCTTGGTCTTACCTCGAGCTAGGCCAGCCTTTGCCTAAACTTTCTTCACGTCGTAGGTTATTTTTTTGCCCATCAACAACCAATCCAACCAATCACCCATTGCATGTGAAGATGCACAGCTCACTTGTAATGCATGATGTTACAAGTTATTTTTAGCAACGAGAGTCTCTGAGTCTTCATGCTGGGAACTAACAATCCGATCAGCCCACTGTGTTGCCTATTTTTAGCCGCAGTTAGCGATCTTGTTTATTTTAGCGACAGTAAACAACAAGAATTTACAAGAATGGGCTCTGTGTTCAACTTTACGGCGACCAATTTCTGGTCTAATCATTTGGAAGAGTTTCAAGTCTGCCGAATTCGGAGCCAAATCCTAGACCTAGGCCTACTCACCTAAATTATACCTTGGGACTTTGCCCATGGAAATGCTTGTACGCGGAGTTGGGCGTAAAGTCAGAGGTGGGATTATACCCGAGGTGGGACTATCCCCAAGGAACTACGGTATATATAATTTCATATAATTTTTATATATTGAATTTCAATCATCTTATTTTAATGATTGGTCATATCAGAAATGAAAGAATTTTCTATATAATATATTTTTAATACTGAATACATTCCAATTTTATAAATACAGACAACTGCAATTTTAAGTACTTATTTTATAAATTTTATGCTGTATATTTGTTATATGAAACTTTAAAAAATAATACTATATGATATATGTATGCTAATAGAGAGGTTTCGCACGCGAACAAATACGTGTACTCATACGTTTAGCTATTCATAACGGTTCGTAGCCATTCTGTGATTTTCGCAATCACAGCATAGCCTAGGGCTTACTATACTCTGTTCTCTTCTCTCGTTATGCTTTTTTTTTTAGTATATGTAAGGTTTTGGAAATTCAAATTGAAAATTGTAGCCGAAAAATACTACCTTGTTGCCCAGAAATGTCTGTTATTTCCTGACACCACCAAGGTCAAAGCACCGACGTTTTGAAACCCCAAAATGAGGCGCATCCTATCGTAATGTGCTGTCTTCAAATGTCACAAAAATGGCACGTACAGTACGTATTCAAAGATACATTTTTTTTTTTACACTTAATGTAAAATGTGAAAAAATAAACGAAGATCCTACTAGAAATCCAAAATTTTCCTACTCGTTTTTCACTTACCTGTAGTGAGTGAGATATGCGTGTCGTCCACACGTTTAGCGGATAGCAGCCAGCGTATGACGTCAAAATGATGACGTATCCGTCACACTAACTGTATGCGTTAGCGAGCGAAACCTTCCTAATGTTAAATTTCTAACACATGTAAACATAACAGAGGATGTAGTTTTGTGGTTGAGTCATCCACCTTTCTATCTCAAGTCATTACTGTAGTTGAAATCCAGTGAATGCTCTGTTCAGATGGGTCTTTCAATGCAATTTATTTCCCAAACACCAACTTATAGGCCTATATAATATGAGGCTTGCCATCCCAAAACCAGAGCTGGTCATGCTGTCATTAAATGTTAACTGAGTAATTAGCATAACTTTTACTGATAACTTTAGCAATAGTAGTTCAGTAAAAGTTAATTACAGAAAGATGACCTATCATTTTCTAGCTTAAAGTGTAGAAAATATGAATATATTAATAGGTCAATTTTCTTGTCACTGATGCTGGATTTGGCATGGCAAGCCCCAAGTGACGCTATTTTGTGGTTTTTCCTAGTTAAGGAAATGATGTTTTCATATCATGTCCATACATGAGCAAATTGCAGGTATTTGTCACATGAAATTTTATAATGTGAACAGCCATTAATTTACAAAAAAAAAACAAAAAAAAAAAAACAATTACTTAGACTAATATAATTAAAGCGTTATGTTTTCATTATCTTTAGGCAGATATGGACGATTAAACCCACCTGGGAAAACTTTATTTAGTGCTGTAACATGAAATCAAATATTTTGCCCTGCTACCACCTGCCTTGGCTTTTGAACAGTAGTCATGGCTATTTTGGGCACATTACAAAAATCTGATGGTGTAAATTTGTATCATCATATAGATCTTTAAGCTGTCTGAAAAAATGTTTCACATTTTCTTCATTAAAATTTTTGGCTCTAGCCAAAATTGTTACCTCCGTTTTCCTGAGTGACAGCCTTGGGTGTCTTTTTAAAAATAATGTGAACCAATCTGGCCCAGCCATACTTGTGGGGCTCCAGGATTGTGGTGCATTTATGTTGAAGCACAGAGGTACACTGGAACGCTAGACGACTTACTTCCTTTGGACAAAGTGCAAAATAAATTTCTGGTGCTCTGCAAATGTACTTTTCTGGTTCTTGTGTAGTATTAAAAACGCATCAAGGGCCTGTATAGATAAATTTGGAGCCATAAAATTTAATCCAATTCATAGCTTGTGGGTGTCGGACTTTTTAACGAACATGACACAGAGAGTTAAACTAAACAACACTGTTTCAGAACCCCTTACATGTAACACAGGTGCACCATAGGGCAGTGCACTTATACCATTGTTATTTTCACTTTATTCTAATGATTTCGTTTCTCCTGTTAATGATCCGTCCAAGTGTTTTCATATTAAATACGCAGACTTATCTCGGATTAATTTCGGATTAATATAAATAGGCCTATAAGCTTTTCGTAGAAAAGTTCGCTTTGTGGTGCGAAAACAATTACTTGATATATAATGTTGATAAAACAAAAGAAATTATCATTGATTTTAGGAAATCTGATATTATACATGAGCAGTTAGAAATCATAGGAAAATCAGTTGAATTTGTAACAGAACACAAATGTCTTGGTAACTATACGCAGAATGAAATACTTTAATGTAAACCTTAACATTATGAATATATTTTCTGTTTCTTTTATTCAACCTGTTCTATGTTTTTGCATAATATGGTGTAATGAAATATCGAAAGAAAATATGAAAAAATTGAAAGAATAACGAAGAAATCGAGTAAAATCATTGGGTGTGAGCAGCTGAGCATCCTGGATAGGCCTACGTACCCTGCGAAAGTTAAAAACAATCCATAGTGATATCACAGTTGATGTGTTGATTATACATTTTCAATACTGCAGATTAACACAAAAATCGGTCTATATGTTTTTCCTAGTTGAAATATTATGTGTATTAGACTATTACATTATATACAATTTCAGTCATGTAACTTCACTCTTCACTATTATTTTCCATAGAAAAGTTGATGCCTGTTAAGGCTTTGTTTAATGAGTTGTTTTATCTAAACAGTGAGCTAATTCAGATATTTATTATAAAATCTCATTAGTGGAGACTCCATGCAACAAAGACAGGCAAAGCTGCTATTACTCGGAAATTTAGAAACAACAGACAAAAAAAGAATTATTGGGAAAATGGATAAGCAGAGTTTGATATAGAAAAGATGAAAACATGAAATTAATCCCACAAATCATTAACGACACAAGCAAGAATATGATGATTAACGAAATTTGTTTCATTTTTATTTCAAACGTCAACAATGAAATGGCACGTAAAGTTGATCAATACACGAAACATCCTACAATAAAATACAACTCGCGCTTACCATCACAGACTAAATAGTAAAATGTTAAAGGCTACATTTACATATATTACTATAACATTCATTTTATGTCAAGCGTTGACAAAGACGTAACAGGAATAGCCAAAATATTCGCGCAATAAATTTTAGTGTTTCTAAAGTCAAAAAATTACGTATTTGAGTTTCAATACTGTTACGCTACTTAAAAACACACGTGGATACGTCTTCTTTACGCACACACACACACACACACACATATATATATAGGCTATAATATATATATACTATATATAAACGTTGTTTACATTATTAAAATGTAGAAGGAAAATTTAATTAACTAGTTGATTAATAGATTATTTTATAATAGAATTTTTATTTAGTATGGTCAATGAGGTGTGATGTTGTTCTATTATATCGGCATTATTTTATTCCTAACTTTCTTTGATTAATTATTTGAAAATTCAAACAAAAAGGTTAAATCACACGAACAAAAATAAGAGAAGAATGGAACCGTTTGACCTACACTCACGTTTTATTGTGAGGTGTGGTCACTGAGATTTGATATCGTTGTTAATCAAGACCAAGTCATATCATTTTATAAACGAAAAGATTACAAACCACACGAACACAAATAACGGTAAGACCGTCTAGCCACATTGGTGTTTTATTGTGAGGTGTGGTCACTGAGTTGTAATAATATTTCTATAATTTCACAAGTGTGTGCAGATACGCAGAATTACAATAACCCATACATCATTGAATTAACTACTAGGTAGACTGGGCTCCAGTCCCTAATCTGTCTTTAAATCTATTTTGGCAACAATGGCGTTCCATATTACCTATTTGCTTGGCATTTCATAGTATACTTTTTCCATAGAGCTATTAAACAACTAGAGTGCTGACAAGATGGCGGAGCAATGCAGAGTTGTGTATGTGTACCATCCAAGATGGCTGCCGTAAGAAAGCGCCACCTTCAGGCTGAGTATACATATTATTACCATAAATAAGCTCTCTGACTGAATATTATTTCATTAATGATAATTAGTATTGATAATGACAAATTATTAAACTGTCGTAGCCAAAAAGAGGCCAAGTAGAGCATCTTATTCAAATATTAAAAAGAATTAAAATCGTGTACATTACACCCATACACCGCAACGCTCGAGTTTCAAAATACGGGTAACTAGCTGTACTGAACTTTCTGTGTAAATTGAGGGCGCAATTGAAAATGATAGTGCTCAGGGGAAATTTGATTGGCTGTATCTATGGCAGCCATCTTGGATGGTACACACACACAGCTCTGCGTATTTCTAACGTCGAATACATTGCTGTTAGCGCTCTAGTATTCTTATTATATCTCTATGACTTTTTCTTGGATTATTTTTCAAATTCGCATAAAAGTTTCTCGACGCAGGGTTCCCCGGAACGCCGCCCTCATCGGCGAGTGCGAAGCACAACTCAGGGTCAAAAGTGGAACGTGAAATTTGGATATGGTTTTGTAGTCAGATTTGCGAGAAAAACTTCAGCTACCCGTGTTTCTCGACTGAGACGTCAGTGGGAGCTGTAATTTGTATGGCAAGGAGATTGAGCAACCCTTCATTCATATTAAGGGAATTTACGCCCAGAAACTTTGTAGTTATTAATATTTTGGTTATAATAGAAAATATTCATTTTTTGGTGACGTCACACTCACCTTAGTTAGCATGCATATGTCATAAGCTATATATATAGATACGTCACCTTTTCCTGGTAAGGCAAACTTTCCCAGCGTGCTTTTTTCATGGATAAACAAACACCACTGCTTTGCACATGGATGCCTTGCCCAAGCCAGGGCTACAAGAGCCGCATTGTTAGCATTGTATTCTACGTTATATGAGGCCTACAGTATATTGAAAAAATGTAAACTTCACAAATTCGGCCAAATATAATTTGGCCGTGACTTTTCAAATGTTACGGCCAGGCAAATTTTTATACGGCCAGATTTGAGGAATCTGGCCGTCAAAAAGGCCAAATGGCAACCCTGACCTATACTGCCTTACTGTATTATGTTTACTAATAAAGTGTCCACATGGGATTCGGTAGACTTGCCACAAGTCTCTAATTTATGGATTTTTCGTAGTACATTAGCGCATTTCGGAAAGCGCCACCAGCGTCAGTTTATGTTGAGAAACTTTTTTGATGAGAATTAGAAAATCCCAGAAAAATTATACTATGGAACGCCATGCAAATAAGTAATATGGAACGCCATTTGTGCCAAAATCGATTTATTCTTAAGCATTTCAACTGATTAAGACAAAGATTAGGGACTGGAACCCAGTCTAGGGATTCGGTTACTGTATCAGGAAATGTGTGGTGTATTTTTTTTATGACTTTTGTACGTAATAAGGTACTTAAGATGACACATGACCCATCATGCACATAGCCGTCGGAAGCATTTTGCAAGTGGTCCGGCCATTATAATGAGAGGGGGGGGGTGGTGGAACTAAACAAATTTTGTTGTAAAAGGGTCTCTGATCCACTCATCATGGTTGTTGAAACAACTTTTTTGCAACTCACAATGCCCGGAAATAAATGCTGACAATTTGTAGAGCCGCTAGCCCCTCCCCTCAAAGAAATAAAATAAGCGCAGAGATAGAGTCTATGTTGGAAATATGGTACTGTACATCTGGATGCCTGGAAATACAAGCTGGCAAACCTGTATAGCCACCACCCCTCCCCATCCTGTCTATTGGCAGACAAAGATTTAAAGTAAGTGGGGACTAGAGATATACTCACCTTTGTCCCATATGTTTTGAGCCCGGAGGTGAGCTAATTTTGAAAATTATGGCACCCAAATATAACTAAGGTACTGTTATGAAAATATGTAGTACAATATATACTGTACATCGTACATTAACTAAATTTATTTATATTAAAATATTTGCTCCCTGCGTACATGTCTATATTCCATATTCTAAGTTCCGTGGCATGAATATATCCCCATAGCAGGCTTGAGGGTGTGTGAATAATGTTCATGAGGTACCGGTATAACTCTCCCATATATAATAGGCCTACTAATAGGAAGTTTTTTTTTTTTTTTTAAGAATATGACCTTACAGGGCATCATATTATTCTTACTGGTATGTGTCACAGAGTGATTATTATTATTATTATTATTATTATTATTATTATTATTATTATTATTATCATTATATGGAAAGACTGTATATCTAATAGAGTGATTATTATTATTATTATTATTATTATTATTATTATTAATATTATTATTACCATTATGTGGAAAGACTGTATATGTTGACCTAAAGGAGATGAAGCTCATACTTTTCATATACACTTTGTGTCTTACCTGGATATCTTGTATGCTAATTTTAATTATGCATATGCAAATTTCTTAAGCTAATTTTGGATGATTGTGAGGGGTGGACTGTGTAGAGGTCAGTTGAGGAAGATTGGCTGAGCGTGAGATAGCTCGAGGGAGGCCAATGATTTGAATGGCCAACAGATAGGCCTAAAGGATTGGAATTATCCTTGTTTTGCGAAGTATCCTGCAGTATGTGGCTAAGTGTGTAGCCTGGAATATGCTTGATATATACAAGAAAACTGTGGTGGAATTGAGTTTTATGAAAAATATTACAGGAAACCGTGGTGGAATTGAGACGCCCCAGTTTTATGGATAATACTGCCGAGAAAACTGTGGTGGAATTGAGACGCCCGAGTTTTACTGATACTGTGCTACAAGAAACTATTGTAGGAAATCTGGGGGAATTGAGCCGCCCAAGTTGATTTGTTGCTACGGTAGAACCGAGCAGACGTAACGTGCCGTGAGAACATTTAGTTTATAAACGGGAACATTTCTGTTCGATATTTGTATAATGATGATTCTGTGTTAATTTTATATTATACCTTTACTTTTCATTGTTAAAGTCAGAAGATTTGACGATTAAATAGATAATCTGGTGTGAATTGCAATAAGTTGTACTCAGTCATTTCATTGATTGAAAAACACAGAGCTTGTGACAGTATGGCTAAAAAAAAATTGAGATAATAAAGGCCTATGCCCTGTACATGATTCTAATGAGTGGGCACAGAAAAAAAAGCATCCAAGTTGAAAATGCTATCTGGACACAGAATGTGGTAGCATTGACCAAATTACAATTCGTAAGATTTTTTTAAGTCAATTGAGTCAAATTAAGGGAATTGAAGGTCTACTGCGAAAATGATATATTGTTCAAAATGTAATTAAGTTGCTTATTCCTCCGTGAATAAATAAAGTGCAGGAAACACAAATATGTACAAGGAATAACAATAACTGTAATTATATCTACACAACGTGCAGGGTATTGAAAAATATTAACAATATGCAATTAATTAATAGGCCTAGAACATGTTCTATGAATACACATTATACAGTATGCTATGAATTATCTATGGAAATACAGTAGGCCTCCTATGCCTATACAAATAACGTCGCGTTTCGACAAACTTACTGCTCGTAGGCCTACAATTGAATTTACACTTACCAAATTCAGTCTGAAGCATAATAAATTATTTATTACGCTATAGGTCAGTTGTACTATCACTTGAATTGTAAAAATGCTGTAATTAAATCCTGTGTTTTCTTCTGGTAGAACTTACGGTGATTACACTCAGACAAACCATATGTAGATACCTCCATGTACAGATCTAACAGGTGATATAGACAGAGAGCACTAACATTTAAGGGCTATTCAGCTTTTTTTTTGTAAAAGAGTGGGGAGGGGCACAATGTTGTTAAATGTGGCTAGTTTTACAGGGGTTCAGGGGTCATACTGTGGAAACCTTGTTTACCTGGATGCCCAGAAAAAATATGAAATAATAATGATGATGATGATGAAAGAAAAATAAAGGCCCCAGTAAGGGTGCAGGGAAAAAGCCCCGAGAAAAATCAGTAGTTTCGATTTGGTATAGACTAATTTGGGTTGCTATATTTAGTCTTATAAAATAGTAATACTTCCAGAGAGCAAAGCCATAGGCCTACGTGGCATGGACAAGCCAAACCAGTCACTCGTCGCAAATCCTGTATTGGATAATGGACAAAACATACTGAAATGTCAACATTTTTTGGAATCTATTTTATCGCACTAAACTAACCTCTATATAATTATCTATAAATCGTGCTATGCTGTTATTTTCCTCATTTTCTATGTTAAAACAACAATTTTGAACGATTTGGCAATGGTTTCTGCCTAAGAAATGCCTGAAATCGTAAGCTTTAAAAGCTGATTTCTCAAATATTGTTCTTAAAACTATCTGTATGGTTAAACTCATTTAAATGGGTTTTTTTTTACCATTTTATAGCTCTCATTATACTCTCTAACCCTTAATAACTAAAAATTAATTTTTGCGATGAGTGATTGGTTTGGCTTGTCTTTGCCACATATCTCTCTATTGAGCACGGGGACTAAAAAGCTGGGCAAAAATTGGATGGTTCTTGTTGTAGCGTATAGGCATGTTTGGTATTGATTTAATTTTAGTTATCGTTGCCTTGCATTGCATTGGAATTGTTGATTTTGTCGGGTCGCCAACCCGTTACAAATCTCGACATCCCCACCACCACTCGTCTGACACCACGACGAGGTCATCGGACTAAATTAATATTCAAATCCAATCAAAGACGTTATTAAGACGTTATTATGCTGTTGCCTAATATTGTAGTCTAATAGTATAATTTTGGGATGCCCGAAAATAGTAACTGGCAATTATAGAGTCAATACCACTCCCCATCAAGGGGCAGAAACAGCATGCATGATGTGAACAAATTATGAAATTATGGCATCTGTAATCAGGGCTAGCTTCATCCGCATAAGCCTTGTGTGGTGACTAACCCCAACATTTCATACATAGTTAATTGTAATTATATGTTTATACCTCTAAACATTGTCAAAATTACTAATTATTTTTGAGGGTGTAGACATTTCTGTTATTTGCCATTCTCTATTATTTGATATTTTTAACTGTAATATTTCTACCTTTAGTGTTATAGGCCTATGTATGTAATATTTAATATGTGAAACTGATTTTTTATGTAATTTTATGTACCATATTTTTAATCTTTAGACATTTATTTTTTATATCATTTTGTATATTTATGGCGACTGTTTTTTTTTTGTTTTTGTTTTTTTTGTTTTTGTTTTTGTTTTGTTTTGTTTTGTTTTTTTTTTTTTTGCACTGTTTAGGTCTTTAATAATAAAAAAAATAAGTAAGTAAATAAAAAATAAAATATGTAATAATATTGAAAAAAAGTGGTCTGGTCAAAGCCAGTGTGGCAGGTGCGGTTCCGACGTCCCTGATGCACCTCCGCCGGATTTACCGTTTCAGTCATCTTTAACTGCCAGACGACAGCGTAGTGCATTTACCCCCGAGGGGGCAAAGACACACAAACGTGTAAAGGCGTAGACACATTTTCCGCTGGGAGTTTTTTTTTTTGTATAAGGAAAGTGCCAAAACACGAACATTATCTGATTGTCATCTTCCTTGTATAAATGGTTGTTTTCATCTCTTGCCTCTGTAATACTATTATCATTTTACACAAGATTGGCAACACCTTTAGGCATTATTTTTTTTAATAGTTTTTGTTGTTTACTGAAAACGTACTAATACTTCTATAGACAGGTTGGGACTTTGACCTTTTCTTATGTATTTCTGTGTGTGTGTGTGTGCGGGGGGAGGGGGTGGGGGTAGGTGCACACAAGGTGTGTAAACACAAAATCTCAAAAACTGTAGGCCTACACATGATCTAACTGAATTCATTTAATAATAATAATAATTATGATAATAATAATAGGCCTAATGATGATGATGATGATGTATTTGTGTATAATGTCGTTAAAGTGTGTGTTTTGTGAACGCCGTTAGCATAAGCTGGAAACTTTTTATAGTAATCACAGCCGGGATGAGCGTAGCCGTATGATTGATGATTGTACATTTATGCCATTTATATTGTAATGATGGTTTTATTCTTGTGGTTGTTAGAAATGGGATACGGTGAATGGTTGGTTGTCGATCTGCAGGATATTTATCAAGTTGAAAAAGTCTCTGTTATAAACCGAATTACGTGTAAGTTTCTACTGGATATACTTTACATAATCTGGGTTTCCAGAATTATAAAAAAGAAAGGTGAAAGAGGCAAAACTCTGGCCATTTTGGATATTCTAAGCAGTTTTGATACGTTTTAGTATGTATGCCTGTCTGACGGTACAAACACGTGTTTTAAGGAGTGTAAATAGAAAATTATATTTTTTAAATGATTTTTTATAATTAGCTTGGGATCCTGCCGTTAGAAGAATAAAAGACGCAGAAGTCAACATTGTTACTGATATTGAAGATCGTAATGATGGTCAATCGTGCGGCTCTCCAGTGACTTTGGACCAGGTTTATAAAAGTCCCTTAATTGACTTTGCATGTACTCCTTCAGTCATTGGCCGCTATGTCATTTTGTGGATTAATAGGCTTGAATATTTACATGTGTGCGAAATCCGTGTGTATGGCAACACAACGGCACGTAAGTTAAATACTATGTTAATTTCGATAATCATATGAAATCTTCGACACAGCAGTTATAAACATGTAGACTTTGTTTATAGGTCTATATCTAATACCACCAACACAAACCAAATAATTGGCAAAACAAAATAAGTTTGTGGAGGTGTTTTTCTTTAAGATTACAGTGGAGGTTTGGAAGCTGTTGGTTTTTGGCCTTTGAATAGATATTACGGGTTTCACGATATATCTGGATTTAAACATGATGGGCACGCATCTTCTGAATGGCTATTGACAACTGGTGTAAAAAATACTATCGATCCGGCCATCGAATTTACATCTGCAATTCTTGTGATCCAAAATTATCAAAATTTTGTGAGTGGATCTGCGTTTTCCATCTGCTTTCATATCTATCCGTTTACGGATTCATATGGGTATATAGTCATATTCAGAGGGTTCACACAAACTTTTAGCATTTCGCATGCTCAACCAAGTGGTTTTACTCACAATTCGGAAGTTGTTGTTTGTTATGACGGTGCTGAAGTGATTCGATGTAATGCCAATGCCCGATGAATGGACTTTCTTTGCTGTAACTTTCAATGGATTTCTAAGGCAAATGACAGTCTGGAGGAACAGTGAGATAGTCCATACCGTGAACACGTCATTCTCTACGATTGACATGAATGTCACAGACATTAAGTTTGCAGAGGATCCTACAGTACATATGAAGCTGAGTAGGATTCAGATTTACAACAGAGTTTTGACTGAGGCTGAGATGAAAACAGCTGAAGAACGGGGTAAGTCACCTAATCCACATTCCGATCACTATCAGATTGAAAATTGAACAGTGTTGATTTATTGTTCCCATCATTTAGTTTTTAGTTTTTAAAGCAGGCTCAACATAGAGAGAATATTTAATTCACTACTACAGTATAAAGGAGGAACGCAGCACTGACACATTTTGCTTTTTAAGTTTTTTCTTCCTTCCAATTCCATGTAAATAAACTCGTATAATTAAATATTGCATCCGATAATGTTTTTTTTAATCAAAATTGTAAAACAGATTAATATTTAATATGAATGCATAGGACTGATCACAAAATCACAATGGCCTACATCTCTTATGGTAAATTTGGGTTTTTTTTTTGGCATTTTGATTAAACTTATCTATCTATCTATCTATCCATCGTTTCCAAAAATAATGTATCGATTTTGTGTTTTCACAGGACCGGTGGTCCACCAACGAATCAACCGCTTGATCTCTTCAAAAGAAAAAGAACTAAGTGGTGTAATATTGATTAGCTTCAACGTAGAATCAGTAACACGCTGTGCTGCGTTTTGCAACCACGATCTGGAATGCACAGGTTTCGTCTACAACAACGATCTCTGTTGTCTGTCCAACAAAATTGAACTGCAGTCACTACCGACACACATTATCCTGATTCTGTTCAGTATGAAATATTATACGAGTGTTTAGAAAAAAAATTGTGTTAGATAAACAAAAAAAAAAAAAAACAACAATAAATGTTATGTCACTAAGAAAATCTTCAAAAGTTATCTGTGAAGATAAATATTGTTTTTAGTTTGGTAAATTCGATATTGAAATAACAAAGTTGTGAAAGTAACCAAAACGATGATAATAATGGGCAACAGTGGACTTTACAAGTTGAATTTATATCATTACATATACAGCGGGAGGTTCAGTAGACAATGGAATCGGGGAGCGATTTTTTTTTCCGTACGAAACATTTACATGAAACTCCACTCGGGCCGTCTCGGCTGAATCGACCCGAAAATCTCATTGCAGAATTCAGGAGGTCAAAAGGTCATCAACAGATAAACGTCTACAACTCTCTTTCAGAATTGATTCATTAAATTTTAATTATCACCCAAATTTATTATAAATGAAAGAGATGTGTGTATACAGACAGGCAATCGAGTATTATTGTCACCGCGGAACACTATACACAGTTCATGAGCGAAATCGCTGTAGCGTGTCCTGAATATTCAAACGCTTCAAGTTGATTAATATTCATGAGCCAATTTGCTGTAGTGTGACGTGATCATTGAAAGGAGTCAAATATGACCGGGAATTAAGTCACAACCATACACAACTCTGCATTGCTCCGCCATCTTGTCAGCACTCTAGTTGTTTAATAGCTGTATGCAACCAACTGACTGCAGACCATTTCCGGTCACACATTACTCTCCATAACACACCACCCCTTAGTTCCGTCACCTCTGGATATACCGTCGCTGGTGGCGCTCTCCAAAATACTAGGAAACCTATAATTAGAGACTTGTGGCAAGTCTAACTACTAGGCTGTTATAAACCAAAATGAAACGTTGTCTCAATTTCCATAAAAAACATGAGAAAAGAAGCTGAACAATGTCATTCATGGGCTCAAAAAGATTATAAAATATAATATATACTTCTAAAATGGGATTAACATTATTTTTAGGGATATGATAAGGCATACAATAAAATATGTAATTTAGACCAATCAATAAATTCCAATGACTATAAACGCACATAGACCTAGTAAAGACTGTGGTGAATTTTAGTTCTACTCCACTGTCTTAAAGTTAAATTTTCCTCATTTGCATGCAGTGCCGGTATGTTATTCATAGAAACTAAGCAAAGAAATTAGCTCCTTTGTTAAATATTGAAAAATATCTTGATCCCACCTGACATTGCGAGAAATATAATATTACAACGTAAGTAAGGATTGGTAAGTGATTAATAATGTTTCCTGCCTCAAGATGGAAAGAAATGGAAAAAAAAATAGCGGTAGATTGACGGTGATGTCTAAACGACAGAGATTATTTGGGAACATGACAAAACGCATCATATTCTTTGTATGTAGGTTTCACTCCTGTATTTTCAACACCATATGGACTACACTCCGGATAAAATACACATGAATACACAACATACTTTTCTTTTAACCAAGATCTGTAGAGGGACTGATATCCAGCTTCATGTGCTACCAACATCTGGTTATATTTGGCGAGCGTTCCACCAATAGAAAGACACCGACTTGAGGCCTCAGAATATGTCAGCGTGTAAGTTTCACGTCCCCTTACGCTTATGATACCATGAGCGGGAAATGGATAATCATCTACAAAGTGATTCGCCAGAGAGCAGTAAGCTGATTTCTTATATTCTCCTTCATAATGATCAGAAATGCTAAATTTATATCCGGTTAAAACATTTCCCCAACAAATTTCTTGGTCTTTATGATATGGCGCTCCTTGCATACCATTGGAAAACCAAGCTGTTTCGCAGATCTGAACACCGGTTAAACTAGCATTGTAAACCTCCATCGGCAGAGCAAGGTGTCCTCCATAATTTCCCTGGCAAAGGCTTTCTGCTTCATTGTATGTATAACCTTCGCTGCCATCACGACTAAGGTGAAGGATTCTGCTGGCAGAATGATAGTCTCTTCCCTCGGAAATGAAAGAGGTGATATAACAGTAAAAACATGGATATAAGGTAGTACGGTCGGGATAAACGTTGCAACGAATGGCTGGATCTACCAGTTGACATGGTGTTTCATCATTTGTGAAAGTCACCTCACCACTAATTAACCAACATTGATCACAGGTCACGTCCTTTCCGAAGTGGTTGACAGCAGACATCAGTTGTTCGTAAGAGGCAAGATAACCTTTCAACTGATGACACCCTTCAGAAGCTTCTTCATAATCAGCGTTGCGCGACACCTTTATAAATACTCCTTCACGTTCCTATTAATAGTAATTATATCATAATAAATATTCATATAGTACTGAATAAAATAAACAAGGTAAATGATAGAAATAGGGCTCAAATTTAGGAACAAATGATATTAAAAACCTATCAAGTATGTACCTTAAACGAAAAATTTTCTTAAAAGAAAAGTTAAATAGAGTAGGTTTATATCAGCATTCCCTCCTAAATCTGATCACAGTTTCTGCCTTTTAACTATTTTGTTTATATGTTCAGTGCTATATACAGTATACTGTGATGAGGCTTTGTGCCCTCTTTGTTGAAGATGCGTGGGTTTTAAATAAAGACGGATTGAAGAAAACATCATTGGATTTTAGCCTACTACTTTATTTACAAACTTCATACCACCACTGGACGAACGT
>NW_022757608.1:212192-223599 GCF_011630105.1 Anneissia japonica
ATCCAATTCAGCTTTAATGAAGCGTAGGGATATCTTCTCATACTTCCTAAGCAAACAAATTGGCAGGTCTTCCGAACTAAAATCCTTAATGATGGAACCAAACGGACGCAAATTGATGAAAAATACAACACATTTTAAGAAAAGAACTAAGGATTTAACTGTAAACATGTTTCGGGTGTTCTCTCTCACCCATCATCAGTACAAACTGAAAGGCGAAATAAACGGAAAGAAAAATCTTGTCATTCTTAACTAAGAGTATTTATACAAAGAAATGAATGAATATTAATTAGTGAAAACAAACTGTTACCAATTAAGGTAACGTAACGATCGTTCTAGATAATCATATGCAAGGTGTATAGAACACCTTGCATATATTAGTCCTATATATAAAGTTGTAAGCTTAAATGTTTGAGTTGAACGTTGAGATTTTGGACTGTTCATTTTAATATGTAGTGATTCTTTTATTCGTAATCCAATTTCACTGCCAATAATAGCAATGCTCAAATAGGAACAAGTTGTAATGATCGTATCAAGCATAGCTCATTAACGAAAAGTTATTTTAGATATATGAAAAAGTTTCTCTGGAGGGATTCGTTTGTGTGGGACAAGTGTGTATTACGATTCCTATTTTATTGGTCAGTTATTGAGTTTGACATTTCTGAAGGGTCCATTGAAATTGGAACATTACTTACTGTTACTTCATACACAAGTATCACAGCAGTTGACAACGTATCTATATCGATCTTGTCTGCACTGAATTTACAACTTCTGTTCGTTTTATCAACACTTGTAAACTTACAAACTTCATCTCCTAGCCTCAAGCATTCCTGCGCACAACGGGTGGTCGTCTGTATTTTAGCCATGTATGTAGCTGCAGCATCACCATTACGGTTTATAAGAGTCAACACTTCTGATTTCAAACCTGGAATGTTACCTATTCACAAACAAAAAATGTCATGAAATTACATAGCGTTTGATGTGGAAATCAAGCCAGCAATATCCCGTTCTTTCACTTTGTTTTCAAAGCTCAAACCACAGTGTTACGATTAACATGTTTAAATTTGGTGTTTTAAATATTGTAGACAGGAATCAGATTTGTATTTAAAATGTGTTTTCTCCTTTAATAATATTATTTTCTTCTTCCCTTTGGATTGCAACCTTATGTGGTCGGGGAGCTTGAGTGTCTCAGATGACCACTAGAGCTGCCAGCTGGAGATATATCTCCTGGTAGGCCACCACCCATGCTGGACAGGTCGAATGGATAGAATGAAATGGATAACTGAAGACACATCATAGAAAATAGGAGAACATTAAAGAAGCAAATAAATGAGACAAAGTCAGAACGGCTAAAAATAAGGTTCTTGGTACTGTTTTTATATCTATACAGAAAACAGTAACAAGAAACAAACATCAGTACGAAAAAATGGAAAAGCACTTTGGCCCAGATACTTTGAATGAGCTCACTTCTAATGTACTTGCTCCAATATTTACACTATCTGGGATACCAAGAAAATACAGTACCTGATGACTGGACAGAAGGTGTCATCAAAATTATACAAAAGACGGGCAATAATGGACTGTAACAATGACGCGGGATTAATACCATATCATTTATTTCCACCATTTACAAATACGAACATGAAAATACAAAACATCAGTATGAAAAAATGGAAAAGCACTTGGCCAAGATACTTTGAATGCAGAGTTCTTCCAAGCAAACCAAGAACTCACTTCTAATGTACTTGCTCCAGTATTCACTATCTGGAATACCAAGAAAAATACTGTACCTGAAGGCTGGATAGATGAAGGTGTCATCATAATTATACAAAAGACGGGCAACCTAATTGACTGTAACAACTGACGCGGGATTGATACCATATCATTTATTTCCACCATTTACAAAAATGAAATACGAACATAAAAATACATAAATACAAAACGAGTCAACAGAAATTATAACGCTAAACAACGGACTTCACACATCTAGGGAGCATAATTAGACATGATGATGGTGTTTACAGTGACATCAAGAACCGAATAAACAAGGCTAGAATTGCATTCGGAATGCTCAGCAATTCAGGGGCGGATACAGAGATGTTCAAAAATGGGGGTGGGGAGCCGGAAGTGAGCCAATTGAGATAACAAGACGCCCGAAAATAACCTCTGGGGCCTGTTGGGTGTTTTTTTTTCTCTTTTTTTTTCTTTTTTTTTTTTTGACTTTTTGACTTTCCAAAAAGGTGGGGGGGGGGTGGGGCCGGGCCGGCTCCCCCTCTAAATCCGCCCCTTGATTTTGAGGTTTCAACTTTAGAAAAATGCCGGAAAATGACAGTGACTGACATCAATAAACCTTTAGTAAGAATGTAGGCCCTAAGACGAATCTGTAGGATTTTCTAGCCTAACGCAATATATCTAACCAAGATATCATGATCATTAGATGCGAGCAAGACAGCGTAAATAACATGCTTGCAGGGCGGCGCTGGAACTAGATTGAACATTTGCTAAGAAGGGAGCAAGAACAGCAAAAGTAGTCCTAAACTGAAAACCCCAGATGGAATATAGTCCACTCAATCTACCGAATGAGCCGGAAGCAATTGCATTGATTTCAACTGTATTGTACTTCATGTGTACCCTAAAACAACATAATTAAATATCTAGAAAATAATATTTAGTGGAAGGCACCTAAATATCGACATTTAATATTTAATATATGAGGCATGTTGTGGCAAAATGGCTAAGTTGTAGCAAAAATTTAAATTCAAGTTATTGGTATTTTCAAATACCTGAGTATGTGATCTTAGTGAGAGGTCATTCATTCAAATTGGACATTTCAAACCTAAGTTATTGGAAAGTGAAAGTACAGTACTTTTAGAGTCAAGATAAACAGGATTTTAAGTAATTGCCTTTCAAAGTTATTTGTGCATACATTGTTTAATAGAATGAACTATGAAAAATAACGTTAAATAAACAATTTGTTAACCACTTCCAGAACTAATACTTTGGGACATGGTTAATAATACATTAAACTGTTGACCTACAGTGAAAAACAAATTTGTTTTTTTTGTCAATTTTTGAGCTCCCATATTTTATAGCTCATTTAATCAATACTAGACTGTGCGACAACTTTACCATTTCGCCACAACATGCCTCATATGGGTTAAAGGTCATGACAATATAGTTTTTATATCTTGTCAACTACCGGTCTTAGAGAGTTGCTTTTGGTGTCAAATTTCTCAGAATGTGTATGTTCCTATTCCTAATGGAAAATGTGGTCTGAAAATTTCCGGAAGTGTCCTTATTTACCATTGACCCACATTGAAAGACATTTTTAAGGTCATGAGAATATAGGCATATCTTGTCACCTACTGGTCCTAGAGAGTTGCTTTTGGTGTCGAATTGCTCAAAATTTGTATGTTCCTATTCGGTCAGTGAAATGTGGTCTGCCAAATTGCCGGCTCAAAAATTATGAAACCCAGTTTGTCGAATCCTACTTTGCATGCAGAAACCCAGTTTGCCAAATGTCAATTTAACAGCAAGACAAGAAATTATTAGGAGCAAAATACAAATATAGACTATTAGACTCCAAAAATAGCATGCACACAATAATTTGATACGTCCTATTTTATCGAAAAAAACTGCATACACATATAAAGGCGCTTACTAAATTAGGCTTAAAGCACACTATTAGACATCCATTTTAATGGTATATATATACATGGGCGTCGATCGGTGTTGACGGGGGGGGACGCCCCTCACCACTTTTCAAAGTTTGGGGGGAATATCATATCGATTGCCCCCCCCCCCACTTTTCACCAATCTTCTATAATTAAAACCCCACTTTTAAAAGCGAATGGAAAGAATAACAATTACGCATGACTCATGCATTTTGTCTGTTCACTTTTCTAAGTGCGGTATGTATTTTCCGGACCAAAACCGAGTAAAAACGCAATTGTTTAAACATTTCGTAACCATCTCAGAAACCCACTAGATCGATTTTATGGGGGCAACGACTATCAGAGGCTAAACTTATTGTGAAAACAATGTACTGAACGTTGTTAAAATTGGAAGCATCTATTCTTATTAGGCCAATATTTTTACAAACTAAAAAGTGCACAATTTCTACTATAAACGATTAATTCTTTTTGTATATTATTATGACCCGTACGTATATACTAGTGTTTAATATTATCTACATACATAGGATTACTGGTTTTTTTTCTAATTTCAGCCTTTAACACGGATATGATGTCTACCTATTTCGATTAAGTGATCCTACCAAAAGTTTACAAACTCCAGTGTTACTTTAACGCAGTCTCGCAATGACGCCATAATAATCAGTGGCAGATTTAAGTGGGGCCGAGCCGACCCTATTTTTTTCTAAATTATTGTTTAAAAAAAGAAAAAAAAAACAAAGGAAAATTATAATTAGAACTTAGGTCTGAGAGTGCCATTTCCGGCAATCTATAGGTGTCATAATCATAAATTTTCTTTCCTCAGCCCCAACCATGGTGGGGCTGAGGTGATCTACGTTCCCAACGTGCAAGTCCCTCCCTGTCCCCCCTCTAATTTGCTTTCTTGGAGCCGCCACTGATAATGATAGATTAAGTAAATCACCTATGTTTGTGAAATCAAAATGCTAACTAATGTTTTGTGTGCCTCTATCTCCCTAGTCCTGTTTGATCGTAAATTAGAGGGTATTATTTCCACTCACAATAATTTATCGCAATATTACTTACACAAAAGTGAAATTCAAAAAGAAGAGAAAAGCAAAAACCTCTTGATTGATTTTAAAAGTACTGTACATGCAAAAGATTAATGATGGTTTTAAGAGTCATTCCATATGAATCCAACACACGTTTTTTACTCGACCCCCTTCAAATCGCCCAATATTTTGCATGTTGGGGGTTCTACCTCAGATAACCCCACAGTGACATTTTTGGCTCCGCGCCAGCATTTTCTGATGAGTTAGAGCAATTTGAAATTTTCATGATATTTGGCTAAAAAACTCACTTTCTGACAGACAACTGCTTATCTTTCTTAAAACTCAACGTATTGGAGAAATTCTGGTACCGTTGGATAGAGAAAAAAGATTCTCTTTCCAATGATATGCAACTCGATGATGTCCGGACTAGTGAGAATTATATAGGTCAAGTCACATGACCTTGACCTTTGACCCAAAATATCACAAAAGTATATACAATTTTTGGAAAATTCACACCTCAGTTAGGACACATGCCCACATGATACCCCTAAAGTTTCATTGTGGGCAAATGAAATATATTAGCTCTAGACTACATTTTGTGCCTAGGTATTGATAGTTTCACTGAGTTTCCAGGAAATCTGCTAATAGATTCTATAAAAATTGGCACCATAGTATAGTGAAAATAAGGGGCCCCGTGAAATTTTTTTGGGACCAAAGTTTCACTGCTGATTTAGCATCACTAGGGTATAAATAAGAAATTGAGCGAGGGAGAACCTTCAGAAAAAGGACGGAACATATTTTTTGGCAGCCATTTTCAAAATGGCCGCCAAAATTATGATTTTGACTCATAACTTCACTTATATCCAATAAAAAAGGGCAAATCTGGTGTCTAACTATATGTTATTAGGGTCACTGAAGCCAATGAGACAGGTTTCGAAGAAACCTCCAGAAAAAGAGCGGAAAATATTTTTTGGCGGTCATTTTCAAAATGGCCGCCAAAATTATGATATTGACTCATAACTTCACTTATATCCAATGAAAAAGGGCAAATCTGGTGTCTAAATATATGTTATTATGGTCACTGAAGCCAATGAGACAGGTTTCGAAAACGTAAAATGTCAGCCATATTGAAACTCAAGATGGCCACCTTAAAAATGGTAAAAAAAAAATTTTTCAGTAGGCCTATAATTCCACATTTCTTCTAGGGAAAATGGTAAATTTGGATCTAATTATCATATGATTTTGGCCTCTCTGAATACAATAAATATGGTTTCAAAAAGCTAGGATGGTAGTCATTTTGAATTTCAAGATTGCCGCCATAAAAACCATCAAAAAATAAATATTCTGGTATGTAATTCCATTTCTATTTGATGATAAATGCTAAATTTGGTGTCAAATTATATGGTTTTGTGTCAACTGAGTTCAATAAACATGATTTCATATAATAGCATATAATTTTACACCAAATTTAGCTTTTGTCCTCAAATAGAAGTGGAATCACTTACAAGAAGAATATTTATTTTTTGATGGCTTTTATGGCGGCAATCTTGAAATTCAAAATGGCTGTTATTCTAGATTTATGAAACCTTGCATATGTTTAAAAATCAAATTTAGCAGTTTTCCTCAAAGGAAAGTGGAATTACATCCTAAAATATTCTATTTTTTGGGATATTTATGGCGGCCATCTTGAATTTCAAAATGACTACCATCCTAGCTTTTTGAAACTATGTTTAATGTATGATTAGATCCAAATTTACCATTTTCCTTAGAGGATATGTGGAATTATACTAAAATATTTGTTAAACCATTTTTAAGGCGGCTATCTTGAGTTTCAATATGGCTGCCATTTTACGTTTTTGAAACCTGTCTCATTGGCTTCAGTGACCTTAATAACATATAGTTAGACACCAGATTTGCCATTTTTCATTCGATATAAGTGAAGTTACGAGTCAATATCATAATTTTTTCATATGTTCCACCCTTTTTCTGAAGGTCCTCCCTAGTTCAATTTCTTATTTATACCCTAGTGATGCTAAATCAGCAGTGAAACCTTGGTCCCAGAAAAATGGTCACGGGGCCCCTGATTTTCACTATACTATAGTGCCAGTTTCAAAGAATCTATTAGCAGATTTCCAGGAAACTCAGTGAAACTATCAATACCTAGGCACAAAATGTAGTCTGAGAGCTAATATATTTCATTTGCCCACAATGAAACTTTAGGGGCATCATGTGGGCTAAGTGTAATAACTGAGGTGTGAATTTTCTAAAAATCAAGATATATATATCTCATTTTACAGTTTCATCTCGCTCTATGCCTAGTTTAGTGTGCACTGCTTACAGGTCTATTGCTCAGAACATTTCCAATGAGAGAACATTATTTTGATGGAACATGGGAGTTGGGAAATATTTTATGGTAGATTTTATAGGGGTAGGATTTGCACCCTTTTAATCCCCTAGATGCCACAGTTTGTACAGAAACTTTTAAATTTGTGTCAAAAAATAGTGATATTGGGAAGTGAATAGCAGTAAAATGCTAAATCTATACCACAGTAGTATAGACGTCAGAAGGCACCCCTGCATTCAGGACCAAAATTTTACCCCTTCCATTAAAAGAATTTTTCTAGATTTTTTATATGTTTTCCTCAATAAATTCTGAGTTGAATACAATTATTTTCGTTATTATTACAATTTGTTCCGGGTTGAGCTATGTTTTTGTTGTAGATTCACTGGACCAATACTGGTCTCTGTGGTCTAAACGATATGACGCTCGCCGAGATATTGAGAGATTGTGCGTTCTTATAAGGAATCATGTTTGATACGATTTATAACATCATATTCCTATATATTTGAGCACTTTGTTATTATTATTAATATTATTATTATTATTATATACATATATATTCATATTTGTAATGATTTCGTATTTAATTAATAAAATATTAGGCCTATGTATTATTAAATTTAGCCAAAAATGTCGTAAGAATATTTTGGTAATTTTAGGGTCATAAAATTGACATAGTCTAATGTGTCATCATATCATTTGATAGATAATTGTAATAGCTTTCGTATGATACCAAAGTATTTAAAATTGAAAAATCTTCCAGTAAAAGGCTAGGTTCAAAATACAAATTTTGGGTAAAAACATGTAAAATTGTTATCTGTGGTAAAATTTGGCATTAAAATTCCAAATTCTGCGTGGCAAAAAACCATTTTGTTTGAGCCAAGACCCGGTGATAAGAATTCACCATTTTTTTAAAGGTTGTTAGCTTTATGTTCATAAATAAAACATAGGCCTATTTTATTTAATATAGCAAAACAAGGCATAACATACGTTTTTTGGTACTTTTTGGGGCACAATATTAGTATAATGTGTTTTCAGACCAGCTTACACTTAGTAATAACGTACTAGCTTTAAAATACCATTTTTGGATAAAAAGTGTAAAATTTGCCATTTTTGCAGGAAATAACCGGTGAAATAGGCCTACTATAACACCAAAATAAAAATTGATAGTGTCTGAAATTTTTAATGGTGTTTTATTTTGTATGTGGTCAGTTTTTGAAAAAGTATCAGACGAAAAGGTTGTTAGCTTAGTATTTTTCCTATGTACTGTATTTAACAAAATATGTATTTTTAAATTCAGCAAAAAAAGTGATAAAATAATAAGTTTTTTTGGAAACGTTTGGGTCACAAAATTAATATAATATGTCATCATATACATCATTCAATAAATAATTTCAATAGCTTTCTTGTGACACCAAATATATTCATATGAATTTTCCAGTGGCGGACAGCTTTAAAATACGATTTTTTTTGTAAACACGTGTACAATTTGTCATTTGTTTTTTGGCTAAATTTGGCACTAAAATCCACAATTCATCGAGGCAACAGCCCAATCCGCGTGAGCCAATGCCCGTTGATGAGAATTCACCAGTTTTTGAGAAAGTATCAAAATTTAGCTTAGTATATTTTTCATAAATAAAACATGTATTTATAAATTTATCCAAAAAAGTAATAAAATTTAGTTATTTGGTACTTTTTAGGTCACAAAAAACATAATGTGTCATCATCACACACACCATTTCATAGACAATTTAATTAGCTTTCGTATGATACCAAATATATTCATATTGAATCTTTCAATAACGTACTAGATTCGAAATGCCATTTTGTGGTGAAAAGGTGTAGAATTTTTGTGAGAGATGAATTTTGACACTGTAAATACGAAACACAAAATTTATAATGTCTGAAATTTTTATAGGTGATTTATTATGTATGTGGTCAGCTTTTGAGAAGTATCAGACGAAATGGTTGTTAGCTTAGTATTTTTGGTAATTATTAATATAACATATATTATTAAATTTAACCAAAAAAAAATCATTAAAAAATTGCTATTTTTATGTCACAAAATTAATATAATGTGTCATCATATAAATCATTCAATAGATAATTGTAATAGTTTTCGTATGACACCAAATATGCTCAAATTGAATCTAGTTGTTTCAAATTACAATTTTTGTGTAAATCGTGTAAAATTTTTTGGCCAAATTTGGCCCATTATACTAAATAGATTCGTTTAGGAGTGGAAGACCTTCGTCAGTGCCCGGTCCTACATGCAAGGAGGCATAATGGGCGGTAAGTAAGTAATTATTTTCTTAAATATGAATTTTTGTAAAAAAAAAAGAAAAAAAATAAAGATATTCTACTAACCTTTCATTATGTGGACCAACGCTAAAAAATATATAAACTTACAACTTGCAGGCGACATTAGTCCAAATTGTTGTAAAGGCCTTGGTTAACTACTAATTATAACAGTAAGACAGATTGGCAGATCTATCTGAACTTACTTTCCGCACTAATGCTCGTGAAAAAAACAGTATCGTTATAATACGATTCCGTTATATAGACCTATTAATATCTTGATAATTTAACAGTATAAAGAAAACGAATATTTTATGAGAGACAATATAATATTTAGTTTACCAAATTAGGCAGTGAGGTAATAAAATTTTATTTAATCTATGTAGCATTTTGGTCATGCTTAAATTGATGAGTGCACACTCGGCCTTTGCTGGCTAATTACTAGAAAGTGCACGCGCTAGGGGATGCAGAATGATAATGCTTTCAATATCGGTATAATAACAAGTACAGGTCTCCCTCCAATGAAAGACCAATCCAATTAAGGACCACCTCCAATTAAAGACCACTATTCTGTGGTTCCAAATTAACAAATTTCTTTTTATCTTTATTATTCTAATGAGAGACCAAAGCTGCTAAAAACCATGGAAACCCCGGTCCCAAAAGTGGTCTTTTGGAGGAAGACCTGTATATTTTTTTTAAACACATCATTTTTTTTAAACAATAATTTAGAGCCATAGAAATAAAGCCAGCCATTGATGTTTCAACATTAATAGAAAATATCGTAAGCTTATATAACAACCTAGTCTACTGATAACAACAGAATTTGTCCAATGAATGTATACATGTAAATATTGAGGGGTTTTTTTCTACTTTTGTTAGTTCTATGCAAGACGAAAGTGCAAAGTCTTCATCCCATGATTCGTTGACACAAAGAGCCAGTCAAGTGAGGTAATATAAAAAATACGTGCTAATAAAAAAGGGATAAAAATAAAACGGGTTGAACATTGTAGGTACGTAGGGATGTTTGTGGTTCTTTATGAAATGTGGGTGGTAGCCAGAATGCTGGAGGACCGTCCTTGGGCTTGGTGTGGGTAGGCCTAGGTTGGCTAAGCGTAACACATACTAATGACGAGATATAAGAAAGTGAGTCTTCCATCATGAATTTATGCTGTTGTTAATTTTGATGTTGCTTTTAATTTCACTTTCTACAAACTTCGTTTTTGGAAAACTGAAATTCACAATTTTTGAGTTGGCAAATTGATATTCGGCAAACTGGGATTCGGCAAAGTGGACTCAGCAATCTGGGATTCAGAAAACTGGGTTTCGGCAACCTGGCCAATAGATCCCACCCAAACCCCTGGCCCTTTTACTTCAAATGCTGAGCAAAATAAATTGCACTTAAGTAGGCCTAATTAAATTAGCAACATATTTTTCCAACACTCTAACAACCACCTGGTAAAAGAAGTGACCAAATTTCCTAATTGAATATTTTTTACTAAAAATTGTAATAATTTTTTACACGGTTCTGGGGCGTCATTTTAATCAGAAACTTGTGGGATCCCGGGTGACACCGAAACTAGTTAAATTGTATCCGTTTCTGGTCGTATTTGACCAGGTAGTTTTTAGAGTGTTTTTTGCCCGTCCATAGGCCTATTCCTAGATAGGCCATCGTATTTTGACCGTCCATAAATATCCAGCAGGGTTTTACTCTGGTACTCTGGATAAGTTAGTTTGGACCCCGTGTAAGTGTTAGACTTGCAAACCCAACCTGTGTGAACATTTCTGCAGCTAGATCCGTGCATCACTATGTAGTCAGTTTGGGTGTTTCCGCTGGCCAATCACATCCATGAGGAAGACTTCTTTCCATGGCATGGAAATGACACTCTCAAGACATTGAAATAAAATTTTCTTTTTCCCATTTTTTTCAAATTTATAAAAAAAATAAAAAAATAGGTGGAGGGAGAGGCCGAGCCCATTGAATATTCGACAGAGGGAAGGGCAAGGAAGAAATTTCACAGATGGGGGGGGGGTCGCCCCCCCCCCCCCCCCCCCCCCCCCCCCCCCCCGGG
>NW_022757608.1:223958-226523 GCF_011630105.1 Anneissia japonica
CAATATGTTTATATAATAAATATCTCTTATTGAACAAAGTTAACACATTGATGTATAAAATACAAGGTCATCACCATAGCAACCGTTGCTATGCAAATTTAAATTTCCTATTTTATTCATGAAATTTAAGTATACAGGAAGCCTAAAGTTTATTAAAATCTTTATTTTTATAGGTTTTATGAATATGTTTAACATCTGAATTATCTATTATTATCATAGAATAGGATTATGTAAAAAAATTCTGAAATTTTTATATAATTGCATAGCAACACTCTTTTTATAGTCCATAGCAACGAAGCAAAATCAGCAGAATTGCTGTACATTTGTCATTGACTAAGCAAAAATCATGAGATACAATATTTTTATATAATAAACATCTCATATTGAACAAAGTTAACACATTGATGTATAAAATACAAGGTCATTACCATAGCAACTGTTGCTATGCAAATTTAAATTTTCTATTTTATTCATGAAATTTAAGTATAAGGGATGCTTAAAGCTTACCGTATTGAAATCATCATTGTCATAGGTTTATGAATATTTTTGTATTTAGGTTATGTATTATGGAAGAGCAATATTAAAAAAAAACAATCAAACAAACACCTTTACTGAAGTGCTACGGAACTTTTATAACTCCATAGCAACGAATGGAATTCACATAATTGCTGTTATTATTTATCTCAAGAAAAATATTATTAGATCGGCTTATACAATATTTTTTATACGATTAACAGCTTTTTATAGAAAATTGAATTTAATGGTGTAATAAAATACAAGGTCATCACCATAGCAACCGTTGCTATGCAAAATAAAATTTTCTAATTTTTCATAAAATAAGTATATAATGAAAACCTAAATTTTAGTAATAAACTATTATAGGATTTATGAAAAATGCTTGAAATGAATGAAATTTTATTGTCTTTTCAAATAGTAGTTGGTCTATCAATGCTTTTAATTAAGGTTTTTGTAAATTTCATTAATACAGTAAAATATAAAATAATATATAGGCCTAATATAGAAATTTATGCTAAAGGAGAATGTTTATTCACAATAACCATGCAAAGTCAACAAAATTATCTTCTCTCATAAATTATTTGGTGCGTACGTTAGACAATTTGTTTATTTGTTATTATCATTATTATCATTATAAATTTTTTTTTTCATTTTCTAACGAGCATTACTAGTTCCCTGTTTGAGTTGAGCAACCAAATGTTGATTGATGTCTGTATACGCGCGTCTGTAGTTTCCTTGAATCCCACCCTCAAGCATGAAGCAAAAATCGCCTGCCTTCGTGAATTCTGTACTTAGGCATAAAGGGGAATGTAGGCACTCTTAATGGAGTGACGCTCTAGTTTTCTTTATGCTAACCACGAAGATGTATAGTAAGTGTAACTGATTGGCTTACAGTAAACCTTCAAACTAGCGGAATACAACCACAATTAAACTCCATCTAATTTAACGAACACAATAAGATAATTAATTAGGCCATTTTTTAAAATAAAGTTCTCTGAAGGTTAACTACAGAATTTACGCTGTAGTTAATGTGTTATATAGGTTGTAACAACTGTATTGAGTAAAAAAAATCTTTCGAATAAAAATATCTTTCGCTTGACATTAGGAATTTGTGATACAAAATGATAGGCTATTTCAAGTGTTATATTGTCAGCACAGGCCCTCAACCTAAATTATAAAAAAAAAAAAAATAAGAAAACAGACAAAATTGTATTCAACTTTTAATCTGAGAGTGCCATTTCCGGCCATCTGGAGGTGCCATAATCATAATTTTTCTTACCTCAGCCCCAAAAGTTGCGCGGATGAGGTGGGTGGATATTTTATTTGCGCAAAACCCTGCCTGGGTCCCCTCTATTTCGACTTCCACCCGCCACAGTTGGAGTATCATTTCCGGGTTACATAGAGGGGTAAATTTTATCCATCGGAGGAAAAGTGAAGTTGTAGTCGGGGAACCCATATCAAGGATAACCCTTATGATAAATAATTCATTGAGATCGTGGAAGCAATCTCGACTTCGACTTTGTTCTGAAATCTGTGATGCATTCAAGGGCGGGGGTTAAATTGTTCAATTTTTTTTTTAATGGAGATATAAGGAAAATTATATTCAAATATAAGTTTAAGGGTGAAATTTCCCGCAATCTAGAGGTGCCATAATCACAAATTTTCTCAGATCTTCTATCTGTGAAAGTACCCTCCCTGGACCCTTCTATTTCGAATTCCTGGATCCGCCACTGGAAATTACAACAAATATGTCATATTACAGTAGCTTAATGCCTATAAAATGACTTATAAAATTCACCAAACGTAAAATAAAAATTGGTAAAATATCCGTAGACCCCCACCGGGGCTCTAGACGGCCCCCTGGCCCCCAGGCTAGATGCTCGCTTCGCTCGTATATTGGACCTCATGAAATTCCCCCCTCCCCCTTTCAAAATCGTTCTGCCGCTGTGTGTGGTATTAGAATTCGTCCTTATACAAGTGATAAGATAATAATGCCAGTGTGAACATACTGGACGTAGGTTATTTGTAGTAAATTATCTTATGAATTAT
>NW_022757608.1:226828-230450 GCF_011630105.1 Anneissia japonica
ATCTGAGAGTGCCATTTCCGGCCATATGGAGGTGCCATAATCATAATTTTTCTTACCTCAGCCCCAAAAGTTGCGCGGATGAGGTGGGTACTGGACATTTTATTTGCGCAAAACCCTGCCTGGGTCCCCTCTATTTCGACTTCCACCCGCCACAGTTGGAGTATCATTTCCGGGTTACATAGAGGGGTAAATTTTATCCATCGGAGGAAAAGTGAAGTTGTAGTCGGGGAACCCATAACAAGGATAACCCTTATGATAAATAATTCATTGAGATAGTGGAAGCAATCTCGACTTCGACTTTGTTCTGTAATCTGTGATGCATTCAAGGGCGGGGGTTAAATTGTTCAATTTTTTTTAATGGATTTTAAATGCAATCTAGAGGTGCCATAATCACAAATTTTCTCAGATCTTCTATCTGTGAAAGTACCCTCCCTGGACCCTTCTATTTCGAATTTCTGGATCCGCCACTGGAAATTACAACAAATATGTCATATTACAGTAGCTTAATGCCTATAAAATGACTTATAAAATTCACCAAACGTAAAATAAAAATTGGTAAAATATCCGTAGACCCCCACCGGGGCTCTAGACGGGCCCCTGGCCCCCAGCCTAGATGCTCGCTTGGCTCGTATATTGGACCTCATGAAATGCCCCCCCACCTTTCAAAAACGTTTCGCCGCTGTTGTGTGGTATTAGAATTCGTCCTTATACAAGTGGTAAGATAATAATGCCAGTGTGAACATACTGGACGTAGGTTATTTGTAGTAAATTATCTTATGAATTATATCTGGGATATACATCTTGTATGATATATCACATACAAAACCTGTGCATGTTATATGAAATACTGTATGATAACTGTCTCTTATACACATCTAGATGTGTATAAGAGACTTGTCTATACAACTATCTACGTAACACCTTTCAATGTAATACAACCCAAATACTCGTGAAATAATCAGGGTAACCAATTGAAGTTGTGGGTATACGAGGGCATTGGCAAAAATAATGGATTTTGCTGGGGGTGGCGGAGAATGGGGTGCTGAATCGATACCAATCACTGACGATAAAATACTCCATGCCTGCTGCTCAGGTGCATCAGAAATGAACAATTTAACAAAGAAATCTCTTTTCTCAGCCCTGACTTCAACAAAGGATTTTTTCTGGTCTCAGCTAGAGCACAATAAAGGGGACTAAACAAATTTAGTTGTAAAAGTTAGTAGGGTGCTGAGCATCAACTATCAGCCTCATCGTGGTTGTTGAACAACTTTTTTGCAACTCTGAATGCCCGGAAATAAATGCTGACAATTTGTAGAGCCGCTAGCCCCTCCCCTCAAAGAAATACAATTAGCACGGAGATAGAGTCTATGTTGGAAATATGGTACATCTAGATGCCTGGAAATACAAGCTGGCAAACCTGTATAGCCACCACCACTCCCCATCCTGTCTATTGGCAAACAATGATTTAAATTAGTGGGGACTAGAGATATACCCACCTCTGTCCCATATGTTTTGGGCCAAGGTGAGCAAATTTTGAAACTTAAGGCATCTAAATATAACTAAGTTATTGTTATGAAAATATGTAGTACAATAATATGTACTGTACATCGTCATTTACTAAATTTATCTATATTGAAATATTTGCTCCCAGCGTACACTATATTCCATATTCTAAGTTTCGTGGCATGAATATATCCCCATAGCAGGCTCGAGGGTGTGTGAATAATGTTCATGAGGTACTCTCCCATATATAATACTAATAGGAAGATTTTTTTTTAAAGGGCATCATATTCTTACTGGTATGACTCAGGAAAAAATAGAGATAATAAAGGCCTATGCCCTGTACACGATGCTAAAGAGTGGGCACAGAAAAAAGCATCCAGGTTAAAAATTCTATATCTGGACACAGAATGTGGTAGCATTGACCAAATTACAATTCGTAAGATCATTTTAAATCATGGGAATAGACAAATGTAGGTCTACTGCGAAAATGATATATTGTTCAAAATGCAATTAAGTTGCTTATTCCTCCATGAATAAATAAAGTGCAGAAAACACTATGTACAAGGAATAACAATGATAACTATAATTATATCTACACGACGTGCAGTATTGAGAAATATTAACAATATGCAATTAATTAAATAGGCCTAGAACATGCATTCTATGAATACACATGATACAATATGCTATGAATTATCTATGGAAGTACATTCGGCCTCCTATGCCTACACAAATAACGTCGCGTTTCGGCAAACTTACTGCCCATACAATGTAATTTACACTTACCAAATTCAGTCTGAAGCATAATCAAATATTTATCACGCTCCAGGTCAGTTATACTATCACTTGAATTGTTAAAATGCTGTAATTAAATCCCGTGTTTTCTTGTGGTAGACCTTACAGCGATTATACTCAGACAGACCATATATACCTCCATGTACAGATCTAACAGGTGAGAACAGAGCACTAACATTCAAGGGCTATCCAGCTTTTTTTTGTAAAAGAGTGGGGAGGGGCACAATGTTGTTAAATGTGGCTAGTTTTACAGAGATTCAGTGGTCATACCGTGGAAACTTTGTTTACCTGGATGCCCAGAAACAATATGAAGTAATTATGATGATGATGATGATGATGATGATGATGATGATGATGATGATGATGATGATGATAAAGATGAAACTTGGTTTAATGTGAGTCCAATTTGGAATCAATGGAAAATAAAGGCCCCAGTAAGGGTGCAGGGAAAAAGCCCCTAGAAAAATCAGTAGTTTCGATTTGGTATAGACTAATTAGGGTTGCTATATTTAGTCTTATAAAATAGTAATACTTCCAGAAAGCAAAGCCATATCTTCCCATTAAGCATGGGGACTAAAAAGCTGGGCAAAAATTTGATGGTTCTGGTTGTAGCATATAGGCATGTTTGATATTGATTTAATTTTAGTTATCGTTGCTTTGCATTGCATTGGAATTGTCTCTTATACACATCTAGATGTGTATAAGAGACAGGCATTGGAATTGTTGATTTTGTCGGGTCGCCAACCCGTTACAAATCTCGACATCCCCCACCACCACTCGTCTGACACCACGACGAGGTCATCGGACTAAATTAATATTCAAATCCAATCAAAGACGTTACTATGATTGCTGTTCCTAATACTGTAGTCTAAACCCAGGTAACAATCCCACATGGGGCCCATATGCAAAATATCTGGGAAAAGTCTTATGGGCTACCCCATATTTTTCCTTTATGGGATCCGTCTGGGCAATCACATATGGGCCTTGCCCATGGTTTACCCATATGGAGCCAATATGCCAAATATATAGGCAAATGTATATGGGAATGCCCATATTTAAAGTACATGGGCCCCATATGGTAAATACCTGGGCAGATAAATATGGAAATGCCCACATTTAATCCGCATGGGGCCCATGTGCCAAATATCTGGGAAAATACATATGGGCATGCCCATATTTATCTACATGTGGCCCACATGCCGAAGACCTGGGTAGTTGAATATGGGTATGCCCATATTAATTTCGTATTGGGCCCATGTGCCAAATATCTGGGAAAATACTTATGGGTATGCCCACATATAATATACATGGGACCCATATGCCC
>NW_022757608.1:230595-232737 GCF_011630105.1 Anneissia japonica
CCTCTGACCCACTGTTAATTATACTTTATTTTTAAGACGTTATACGTAGCAACAGTTATGACATGAATGCTCCATTGCGGTACTTTTTATTTAATAAGTGTGTGCGCATGCTCAGTGGAAATACCAGTTTGTGTGAATGAAGCTAGCGATGATGGCACCATCGGACTTAAGCCAATGAACTATCTGTCTTTGGCAGTTCCGGTGTCCCGTTTCAAGTTTTGAATTCACAAACGAAGCGCCCATTCTAGTGCCGTCATCTTGTAGCGAGTGTAAAGGAAGAAAGATTTTATAGGCCTAAGCAAATTAAAGTATAATTTTGGGATGCCCGAAAATAGCAACTGGCAATTATAGAGCCAAATACCACTCCCCAGCAAGGGGCAGAAACAGCATGCATGATCTGAACAAATTATGAAATTATGGCATCTGTGATACCCAAAAAATAGCATCTGGAAACCAAAAATAGCAAGTAATCAGGGCTGGCTTTATCCGCTTAAGCCTTGTGTGGTGACTAACCCCAACATTTCATACATAGTTAATTGTAATTATATGTTTATACCTCTAAACATTGTCAAAATTTCAATTTTTTTCAGGGTGTAGACTTTTCTGTTATTTGCCAGTCTCTTATTTGATATTTTTAATTGTAATATTTCTACCTTTAATGTAATAGGCCTATGTATGTAATATTTAATGTGAAACTGAATTTTTATGTAATTTTATGTACCGTATTTTTAATCTTTAGACATTTATTTTTTTTATCATTTTGTATATATTTTTTTTGCGGTTCCGACGGCGCACAGTGGGCCAGGACGAAATCAAAGTGTGCCAAAAGTCCATTTTGGTGACTATGGCTTTTACACTTTTTTCACATGATTGAAGATGGGTATACCCTGGTGAATCTATCCTGAAAATATTTTACATTTAAACGAATTTTAAGGGTAGTATTTTTCAAAAAATGTCGGAAATTTATCTATAAATATTTCAAATGCTATAATTGACTACATTATATCAAAACACGTTTTTTTTTTCTTAAAGAAAATTCGGAATTTTCAAAATGCACAGGTTTCTTGTATATAAATTGGGGAACACAAATATATGTTTTGGTTTAAATTTGAAGTTTGCATCAATAATAAATCGTTGTTTAAACGACAGAAAAAATATTTAAAAATCTATTTTTAGAATAGTAGGAGAGAAAGTTTAGATTCATGTGGATTCATGCTTTAATTTTTACATCACCATTTTCAGTATAGCCTTAGCTTTATGATGGTACCAAATTTAGCTGCTACTTTTTGCAACTTTGCGAGCTAGACGCACTTTTATCAGTCTTGTTTTCGTACATTTGAGACACCATTTAATTAGAGCAAACCGCAAATAAGAGGGATGTACGCGCGTCTACTCAACCAGTTCTTGCAAAGCGTGGGAAAAGCACTTCAAAAATTGACAAATTGCAGCTCGTGATTTAACAGTAGCAAATCTTCTAATATTTTGTTGCTGTTTAGAATACTTTATTAAATTTTGAGCAGTCTAATAATCCAAATATCATATATCATAATGAAGATGATATCTACAAGCAGGCCTATATCTACGCGTCGATTGTTTTTAACTTTATTCAAACACATCCAAGACTTTGAAAAGCTTCCTGTTTCAACTTAAGGAGAGGTGAGCTACTACGCGAGTAGTAACGACCTTCCAAGCAAACAATAATACATTATGATAGCGTGACAATAATTACAGTTTTGTGTTGAAAACTTTATTTTGTAGAACCATAAATACATACTGAACATAATTTCACAACGTTGTGTAAACGTTATTTTGTGACATACCTAACAACAACATTCGCCAAGAACGTTATAAGAACGTAGACATGTGTTTGCCGGGTTTCTAAAGAAAATAACTCCATTTTCTGAGGAGGTTATTAATGTTTTGACACAGAACAGAGACATTCTTTCCACACCAACAGGAAACCCACAAGGAACTTAAAACAGACTCAAACCGGGACGTCTTATCGAAGTATGGGAGGATTTTTTCAGAGAGTATGGGAGGATTTTTTCAGAGAGTTTGCACAAGGGTAAAGTACAAGAGATGTTGACATAAAATGTACGCACTGAACTTCTTTATGCAGCATTGCAAGGGGCATTCAAGAAG
>NW_022757608.1:232831-252746 GCF_011630105.1 Anneissia japonica
AGCTTTCCTCGACGGGGACCTCTCCTCGACGGGGACCCTGCCCGATTCCCCCTGCTGGCGTCACCCCTGAGGCGCAAACCGGAATCGTTCATGACAGATGAAACATTGTCCATTTTTGTAGCTCCATAGTAAAATGAGACTCCTCCTTACACCAAAATAAAGAGTAGCAAAAAAGCATTGCTATCCTGGTGGTACAGTGTACCTGTCAAAGAGGACAGCAAAAGTTCCTCTTCAAAGCCTCCTCGTTCATACTGCACTGAGAATTATTAAAAAAACATAAAACGACCATTATCGATACTTTTACAACATAGGCCTAATACGATTGGGGACGGAATTAATATATGACAATATATGATTATCATTATCATGACATTGGTGTAGGAAATGTCTGATAATTCCATAGAATCTCAGATGCAAACACATTTTACATTTAAAAAATGCAAAATTAGGTTGTCTGGAATTATTATGAATTTTGATTTTGATTTCTGTAAGATTAACAATACAAATTTTAATGTTGGCCTATGCCACTTTTGTCCCCGTCCAATCAGAAAAATGTATTTTGATGACGTCATGGAAAATACAAAAATGTTTTCCACAGAAGTTCTTTTGTCCCAAACCTCCTTAAACATTTCAAAATTAATTTGTAATTTCAATTATTACAATGAAAACTAACATCGTCCAATCAGAAAACAGTACAAAAATGACGTCATATAGATTTGAAAATGCTTTTATTGAATTCTACGGGTATGAAAACCTCTAGATAAGTCTTGTATTCGCTTAGATTAGCTTCTGTAATACTATTAATTAATTTTGGCACACTTTGACTTCAATCTGGCCCACTGTGCGGCGCTGCCACCAGAAGGACCCCACTGGAAATAAGCCTTCTTCTAGACTTTCGTGGGCTATCCTTTACACCGAATAAATCCAATCCAATCATTTGAATATTTAGAGTTGCTACAGTAGTGGCAGGTGACAGATTTAATACTAGAATTGGAGGAAGAATGGGCTATGATGTTTATGAATTAAAAGACATGACATGAAATTGAAAAACTAAAAAGAGGACATAACTAAGACATAGGTATCGAAGTTGAGTTTCCAACAAGATGTGAACAAAATAAGAGAAATTTGGGAAGATATGTAAATAAACATTTAATAAACATTTTTCATTAAACTTACAAGTTTTCATTAAGTTTGCTAGAAGCAATGGTTGCTATGGTGATTACCTATTTTTAACATTATTATGTACACTTTTTTTTAAACAAAGACCGTGTGTTATTTAAAAAAATGTAAAGCCAAATAAACAGCAATTCTAGTGATTTTTATTTATTGCTATGGCGATAACTATCAATATTGTATTCACATTAAGATGTTATCTTTCATTTATGTTATCTTACAATATTAATATTTACTAAACATCTCTCACGAAACCTTTAATTATATTAATAAATTTTAGGTTTTCATTTTAATAAATTACAAAAAAATAGGATATTTCAATTAGCAACAGTTGCTATGGTGATGACCTTGCTTTCATACTAAATTGTGTTATCTTAGGATATTTAATAAACATTTTTTCATAAATCCTATACTAATTTATTACTATACTTTAGGTCTTCATTATATAATTATTTTATGAAAAAATAGGAAATTCAAATTTGCATAGCAACAGTTGCTATGGTGATGACCTTGTATATTTTATACATCAACGTGTTAACTTTGTTTAATTAGAGATGTTTATTATATAAATATATTGTATCTCATGATTTTTGCTTGGTCAATGACAAATGTATGTGCAATTCTGCTGATTTTGCTTCGTTGCTATGGACGATAAAAAGAGTGTTGCTATGCAATTATATTAAAGTTTCAGCATTTTTTTTACATAATCCTATTCTACGATAATAATAGATAATTCAGATGTTAAACATATTCATAAAACCTATGAAAATAAAGAATTTCATAAACTTTAATCTTCCTGTATACTTAAATTTCATGAATAAAATAGGGAATTTAAATTTGCATAGCAACGGTTGCTATGGTGATTGAAATTGTAGTTTTTCTTAACGCAAGATTCATTTTCGATAATTAACGAATGTTTTGAATAAGTTTCACAAATTGTTGATGATGATTATTCGAGTGATGTTATTTTTATATAATTTAGCTAAAACTATAATTTAAAGCGGAAAAATGGCGGCCATTTTGAATGCGTAATTTGGAGGTGTTCCCCCAAAGGGATTTTGGGTAATTTTAAGTTCTGAATTTCTCAAGAGCTATATTTTCAGAAAATATCAAAATTAGCCGGTAGTACTTCCATTGCCACCTCGACGATTTTTAGAGGACTTTTTGGCCGTAATCTGCTCGCCTACTAGACAAGCCACCCTGGAGCAAGTATTCATTCTTTGTGTGTGATTATTACAGTTTTCAAGATACAGCACTTGTGTAGGTCGCCCTCTATTATATTACAATAATTAAACATTTTTTTTATGATATTGAGTTATCAATATCATCATTTTTTAAAATGATGGCTTTAATTCCGTGTTGGATTGCCTTGGTCAGAGCATGGAGGTATTATTGGTCAGAGCCACAATATGCCACACTGGCATTGTTAGTGTAGCTATGGTAACACGGGTCATGTGATCTATGTCAACACAAATTGATTTAGCGAATCACCCATCCAGAGAGCGCCGAAGGCTTGGGGGCTTAGATATTAAAAGGTTACCACACCGTAATTAATTTATCAATCGCAACTCACGGAGCCAGAGGGAGGATACGGAGTTTCAACCACTGTTTCTTTAAGTAATTTTTAGTATATTAGAATCCAAAACCATGCATAAATCTTACCAGTCTATTCTTCCCTGCCAGAGTAGAATTTTACAAAAGAGATGGGATCAGAAATACTATGAAGAACACCGGCAGAAGGTGAATGGATATGTAACTAGGGGGCCTAGCAATGCCTAGGCCTATTAATACTAGATTGGGCGTAGGTAGGCCTAGGCTAGTTCTACCCAAGTATAGAGTAAATAGTAGGCCTAGACATAGTGCCCCTACAAAGCTTGTAGGCACGGCCAAGGCCCTCCTCCTACCTACACTAGACACTAGGATTTCTGGCATGAGGCTATGGCCAAGGCTGGGCCTAGCCTATTATTACTGCAGGGTTGTAGCTTTAGAAACCTAGCCCTAGGCTAGTCTAGACTAACTAAGGGTGGATAGGAGGGCCTAGGCTTATGAATAGACATTTTAAGGGTGGGCGATAACGTTGGTCTATGATTGGGGCGCTAATACGGTTTCGCATCCAGCCCTGAAAACGGTTACCAAATTATTTTTAATGGCCCTGTCACACCTTGACGATTTAGCCAGCGTATGCCAACGTATGAAAAAAATGGCGAATATGCTGGCGTACGTTGGATAAGTTATTGGAAAGTTTCGTATAAGTTAAGAGCACAACTGAAGCACACTGGTAAATTTCCTAGTACGGGGAGTACGTTGAAAAGTTTTGTGCATGCACAAAACTTTTTGACGCATGCCAGCGTAGGCTTGTACGTTCTGCATACGCGGGCCATACGTTGTAGGTAAGTTAAGCGATCGTTGACACACGTTACTTGTCACTCAAAGTCAAAACGTATTTCTAACCTATGAGTAACATGCTTCAAACTTATATGTAACTTATAACGAACTTATCTCCAACGTATAACGTATGTAGACGTATTTGACGAGTTCCAGACGACCACAAAACTTACTGAACATGTTTGTAACTTACAGTTATCGTATAATGGCGTATTGGCAGCATTTAGGGGAATAGGTATATTAAAATGGGGTGATGTCAATACGGTGATGTTGATACTGCGATGTCTAGTGCAGTTATAATTTGAATCGACAAGCAGCAGCCTTTTTATAGGCTACGTCACATGATCATCGGCGATACGCTGCAGCGCGCTGTGCATAGCGCGTCACGCTAAGCATTCGTTCGTGTAAGTTTTCTATAAGTAATTAAAACGTTATATATAAGTTCTAATACGTTATTTATACGTCAAATACGTTATGAATACGCTATAAATAAATTTTGAGCTAATTTTTTAGATATCCTCCACGCAATTAAAAACTTTACAGTATGGACTACATCCCTAGGCCTAGCCCAAGACTAGGCCCTAGCATATGCGGCCTAGGATTCTTTCAATTTTTGTTGGAGAAATAATGGTGTTGAGTGCACAATCGATGAGCATTTGTAAAATGCTGTCATCCAGCAAGATGACCATAGATAGAGGCCAGGCCTATGCCTTATTTAGATATAAGTGAATTTTATCAAAAACTTTCTTATTAATTTCTTATCTTTGTGCATTGCAAATTAATATTTTTACCTCTTTTTAAAATTTTCGTAATTTTAATTTAGGTTTAAATACTGTAGGCCTACCATAAAATGGACCTCTTGGGAGACCAGGGTGTTTAACCCTTTCACTGCGTGTACCCGGTAATACCGGGTATAAACACATATTGTTGAATTGCGCGTACCCGGTACTACCGGGTATGTAGAAATAATATTGTTAAAAATCAGGAAGAGGTTCTGCGCCCTCTATAGTTTTTTTCTATGAACTATAATTAACCTTTTATCGGAAAAAAGTGTTTTCGAGTGGTTAGGCGCAAAATGGCGGGTGCACGGCCTCAAAACAGACGGTACAATGTCGTCGAAGCTGTGGACCAGATCTTTGCAGATACGGATAGTGAAGATAACTTTGAATTGGATGATTCTTGCATTTCTTTTCCCCCAGTCGACTATGATAGTGACGACAGTGATTCTAAGGACGAAAACGATGATTCTCTCAACTTGGGAGGCCCTGCACAGGGTCAAGGTGGCAATGCCTTGTCCGCAGATTTCCTTTCCACATTTCACACAATAGAACAGGCTAATTTTTATACTGTAGTTCTAAAATAAAGTAACCGTATGATGTTTGCAACGATGCATTTATATTTACAACCTGGATTATATAAAGCAATAAAAACGTATGGCAAAAAGTACATCTAACAGTGATTTTCTGCAAAATTATATATTTTCACAATTTTGAAGAAAAACTTGTAGTTCTAAAATAAAGTAACCGTATGATGTTTGCAACGATGCATTTATATTTACAACCTGGATTATATAAAGCATAAATAAAAACGTATGGCAAAAAGTACATCTAACAGTGATTTTCTGCAAAATTATATATTTTCACAATTTTGAAGAAAAACTTTGATTATTTGCGGTTTTGGAATAAAACGATCGAACTAACTCATTTTTTTTTGTTTTTATTCACCATGTGTGTCTGCATCATTATAAAGTTAAAAAAAAAACATTCCATAAAAATTTCATTGGGAAAAATTGGGTTTTTTATCAAAATTTGAGAAAAAACAGAAATTCAAAATGGCGACTTTGAGGTCACATGACTACCTAATTATGCAAAATACCAAATATCAATGTTCCTCGCGTAGGCCAACCTATTGCTCGCCCCAACACACAAAAAGAATTTAGAAATAACCTCTTTTAGTATTTTTTTTTGAATTATTTTAAAAATTAACTATTTTCGTTAAAAAAAGTCCCAGCACAGGGGGTGCATATACCTACAGCAGTGAAAGGGTTAATATTACAGTACATTGAAAGAGCTTTCCAGACAAAAGAAAAATTTTATCTTAAAATATGGTATAAATGAGATAAAGCTATTTTAGACAAAGGTTTATTTGTTGTGGGTGGAAGTAAGAGTATCAACTGTTTTTTAAATTATCTGAAGATGTGAAGCTCACAATAATTGACTATGCTTTTATGTTAAGTACACAGAGGCCTTTTTGGCATGTTGTGTTATGAAGTACCTGAGCTTATTACTTCTATTTACCCAAAACCGGATTTAAAAGGTTAAAACAGTTGTAACAGCCTCAAATGTGTGTGTTCTATAATGTTATGTAATTCCTTTTGGAATCCATACACCAAGACCCTAAAAAATTCTGGTACACTATGTTTGGTGATTTATTAAAATGTACTGTAATCTTCTGTACTATATTTCGACCAAAACAAACAACAGCCAACTGGTGGTCCATCAACCTGTTCAATATTTTGGCAAGTTATTTAGGGCCTACAGCAGTGTTAACCCACCCACTAATTGTTGGATAAGCCCAGGCTTAACCTTCCAACCTTCCAACCTTCCAACGCCACCACTGCGAAATGTACATCACTGATGACTAGCAAACTTTGAGCTTTTTCTGTACTTTGATTATTTGCAGGTGAGACAAGCGAAGTCCATGGTAGATACATCAGCACCAACAACATATGTCCATCTTCACCTTAAACTTAAAAAGCTACAGGTAAATAAATCTATGAAATTGTTGTGTTTATGATAACAAGGTTGAAATTTGGCTTACCAGTACTGTATGACAAAATTTTATGCAGAATTTTATCTAGTTAATAGTCTTGATTAATTTTTGGTTTTTATTTGATTATAAATCATTTATATTAATTCACCTCTTCAGCAATATATTTAAACTTGCCTAAAAAAAAGTCGACTTTCCCAAAGTCAAATAATTTTTAAGTCAATCTTATTTTTCATGCGAAATTGTTGTTTTTTTCCATTATTTAACAATCTGTAAGTCAAATTTTATCTAGGTCGAACAATTATTCACTGTCATTTTGGATTTAACTTTAGACAAGTTCAACTCTTTTTTAAAACTTCAAACAATATATTACTTCAATTTCTGGCTTTTTTTTTATTAACGCAATGAGGCTTTAGCATACAGTTTAATTATTATTATTATTATTACTATTATTATTATTAATAATATTGCAAATAAAAAAATTTAAAAAAAAACACTTTTGAGTTAAAGCACCAGGTACATTTGAAAACTAGAGTCTAAAATTTTAAGGTAATTTATGCAAAAATTGTTAAATACTGTACACATAAACTTGGGGCAACAATTTTTTTATATTAAAAATTACAAAAATAATGTAAAAAAATAGTAATATTTTCTTTTACATACAGTAAGAATTTAAAAAAAACAGATGCTTTATTGTGTTTATTAGAGAATCGATATTAAGATGACTTAATAAAGAAGACTTATATCATAGTAATTTTATGTATTTTGGGACTTTTTTTCTCCTGAGCTTAAATACCGCTGTTTGTTTGAAGATCCATAATGAATCAAATTATAACAACATTTACTTACCAACAATACTGTACAGTAATTATGAAATGGCATGTAAAACTTTTGAATAAATATTGTATTTCATTTTTAAATACTGAATGGAAAGAATGCAGTGACATTTGCAATACTTTTCTATACACAGCTAAAATATATATATTTTTTTATGTCATTATAAAATAATTTCTCAATTCCCTTCAAATTTTTATTGCTTTTTATGTATTTACAGTTCTCCTTAATGCATATTTATACCTATTGTTGTTAAAAGGATTATCTTTTCATATTGGGTTTGTTGCATCTAATTGAGGATTGTGCCTCTTTTTTTTTAAGAGACAATAAAGTTCTTATCATTATTATTAGAGTTTGATTTTACAATTTTGAGTTTAAATTTGTTATAAATAAAAATAACCCAAACTTCTCTGTTCAAGAATGACCTTCAATTGTAAAATAAACCTTAATTTCTTCCACCAACATCACATTACTTTATTGTAATCATCAAAGTTGAGTAGCTGCATTAAGTCAACTGAATGCCACTGTGTGGTTGGAAATGTAAATCAATTAAAATAACACATTGTTAGTCTAAAGATAGTGCTGCCTTTTAAGGTGTAGTCAATAACTTAATCAATAACGCTGTCTCATAATACATTTGTTGCATGAATATGGATGACGTTGAGAGCACAAGTTTTCACATTTATTATCAAACCTGCACTAAAAACGTCTGCAATGTTGGACAATCCTAATTTATTTACATTTTGATTAATAAGCTTCTACTATACTTGTACTTCAAAATGAGTGGAGTGTTAAAGCAATTTTTTTTTCTCTATGTCTTCTCCATTTTATCTCTAAAATTGTTTGTTTTTTTAATTTTAAATTTCATATTTTTCTTTTTATAAATTATACTAATTCTTAAATATTTAAATTTATATAGCATATACTTATATCATATTTTAGCTTCTAAATGCAAGATTCACATTTGAACAACTACAGTATACTGTATAACTAAATTATAATTTATTAAAATGTGCATTCTTTCATCAGGTAGCTAACAGGAAGTTTTAATAATTACTTTCAATCTATGTTTAAAGCTTCAAGAAGAGCGCCTAGCAACAATAGAATGTGACAACATTTCCCTGCAATCTTTTCATATTGGGTTTGTTGCATTTCTAATTGAGGATTGTGCCTCTTTTTTTAAGAGACATTAATGATATTATCATTATTATCAGAGTTTGATTTTACAATTTTGAGTTTAATTTATTTGTTATAAATAAAAATAACCCAAACCTCTCTATTCAAGAATAACCTTCAATTGTAAAAACAACCTTCAGTAATTTCTTCCACCAACATACACATTATTTTATTGTAATCATCAAAGTTGAGTAGCTGCATTAAGTCAACTGAATGCCACTGTGTGGTTGGAAATGTAAATCAATTAAAATAAAAGATTGTTAGTCTAAAGATAGCACAGCCTTTTATGGTGTAGTCAATAACTTAATCAATAATGCTGTCTCATAATACATTACATTTTGCATGAATATGGATGATGTTGAGAGCACAAGTTTTCACATTTATGGTCAAACCTGCACTAAAAACGTCAGCAATGCTGGTCAATCCTAATTTATTTACCTTTTGATTTAAGCTTCTACTATACTTGTACTTCAAAATTAGTGGAGTGTTAAAGCAATTTTTTTTTTCTCTATGTCTTCTCCATTTTATCTCTAAAATTGTTTGTTTTTATTTTAAATTTCATATTTTGCCACTCAGACAGTAATTAATTTTACTTTTTGGTAATCCTGCCGGCTCTTGGGGGAAACATGGATTACCTTTTCAAATTTTCTGAATATTTTACTGTATTGTTATGATAAAAAAATAAAAAAAAAGGCGAAATAAATGAAATGAAATGAAATGAAATGAAATATTTTTCTTTTTGCAAATTATACTAATTCTTAAATATTTATGCAATTTATATAGCATATACTTATATCATATTTTAGCTTCTAAATGCAAGATTCACATTTGAACAACTATCGTATACTGTATAACTAAATTATAATTTATTAAAATGTGCATTCTTTCATCAGTTAGCTAACAGGAAGTTTTAATAATTACTTTCAATCTATGTTTAAGCTTGAAGAAGAGCGCCTAGCAACAATAGAACGTGACAACCGCATCCTACTTGAAAAGATGTCCTTAATTATGCGTACGAAAGGTCGTGTTGACAACTGGAATGACTATGAATATAAAAGGTACAGTAACAAACTTGTGCCATGAATATGTATTGAACAACACAATATTTTTTTTATTAGGAGTTAATAAAACACCAACAAGTACTGTAGTTCTGTATGAATAAGTTTGTGATCACACAAATACAATTATTGCTTTAAAAATACTGTCCTCCTTTACTTGCACAAAATAAGTAGTTATTGAATTTACTGTTAAATATAAAGGTAGTTGGACTTATCAACATTTTGGACATGACATGAAAATTAATGTTTTCAGTCCTTTAAATAACTTATAAAAAAATTTTTAAATTTTTTTTTTCTTACATTAAAAATAAACATTAGTTATCACATTATAGACATAGTGACTTGTTTCACATTCTTCAATCCATTTGTTGTCTCCAAAGTTTGAACAAGAAAAAAAGACAGAGTGAATTATTGGGATATTGAGATTAATGTGTACACTTCTTTAAATAACTTGTAATCAAATGTTTTACTTTTTTTCTTACATTAAAAATCCCCATTATTTATCACATTATACATTATAGTGACTTTAGTGATTTAAAAAGAAAAAATCATTATTTATCACATTATACACATAAGGAAATGTTTCACATTCTTCAATCCATTTTTTGTCTCAAAAGTTTAAACAAGAAAAAAAGACAGAGTGAAGTATTGAGATATTGAGATTAATGTGTACACTTCTTTAAATAACTTGTAAATAATGTTTTACCTTTTTTCTTGCATTAAAAAAAACCCCATTATTTATCACATTATACATTATAGTGACTTTAGTGATTTTTCAATCCACCATTTGTCTCTAAAGTTTAAACAAGGAAAAAAGACAGCGTGAATTATTAAGAGTGACTAGGGAGAACCAGGAAATCTTGAGACGTATTTTAGCACGAGAACCGGAATACAACCACCTGAAGTGGGAGCAAGAATGGGATGAAAACGAAGCCTTCATGGACAGCATTTCCAGATATCCCAGAGACTGGTGGGAGCTTGAACAAAAAGAAAAGGAGCTACAAAGACTAAAAACGGTACAGAAGCAGTAAAACACAATTAAAAACAACTTCAGTTTCCACTGATTCAATAACATTTTATATAGACATTCTAAAATTGATTACCAGGCAATTTAAAGTTCATAATATAAGAAAATATAAGAATGGTGTTAATTATATGCCTGCAAATTGGTAATAACAATTTTATTGAATTAGAATCTATGTATAAAGTAAGGAATTTAGATTATTTTTCAGGTTTGTCAACTCCAAAATGGTATTAACAGAATATTATTTCAAAGATTAATTTTAGTACCACTCTATAAACATGCTTGCCTTACTTTCATTTAAAGTTTAATATTTTTATAATTGAATGAGCTGCAGTTTTAAAAATGAAGAATAATTACTTCTGAATATATAATAGTTAATGTGGACAAGGAGGTACAAACTGTTTATGACAGTGGCTCTACTGTAAAGCTCCTGTACCCGCCACTTACAGAATGGAAACATGAAACAATCATGACAAAGGAGGATGACAGATCATTATATATCAGAATATAACATTAAGCGTACAGTTAATTAATGATGTATATAATGTTAACATTAGAATATTATATCAATAATTTTCAATCCGAAACAATTTTATATAGCCAGAGTTAGTTTTAACATGGGCAACCCTTGCTGAAAAGGTACACTTTTCTCCATCAAACAGCTTCTCCTGTAGACCAAACCCAGTACCGTTCCGTTACGATTTTAATTGTATTGGAAATTTACTCATGTATCTAATATGATTTACTGATGTCACAGAATTGTCTTAACTTTTTATGTTTTACTAAATTGTAGAATGTACCTGTACATAATTATATTATGTGATGTCAACCTTTTATTGTGCTCTCTATCTTTACAGGCAGACAATTCAAAGAGAAGTAGGCCTTCATCTAAGAAATCTGTGAAAGAAGGTAATACGCAACAAGCAACCAAAAAAGAAAAGAAAAACACGAAAGAAGAGAAAGAAATGAAGGAAGAAGGGACGGAAGAGGAAGAGCCGAAAGAAGACGAAGAAGCGAAAGAGGAGGAAAAACAAGCAGAAGCAGAATAAGAAATGAAACGTGTACTCATTATTTTGACATCGTAAGCTCTAAATCCCTGTGATTGGCTGTGCAGTGCAATGTAATAAGCCACAATTTCTAGATGTCCATTTTAGTGGTGACACTAAATAGTGTGACCAACACATAATCACTTGACTGTTTGTTTATTAAAACATTTTAATTTTGTTTTGTAGATAATATTTAATGGTTTGATGTACTTTATAACTTTTAACTACTTTAATTTTTATCTGTATTATTAAAAATAATAATAATTTGTTTAGCGGTTGTCCTCTGGAGAATATCTGGTCAACATAGCATTCAGATCCCTTATGTTATCTTTATCCTTGGTAACCTTTGTACAATAACATTATTGATCTTACAATATTTTTTTTACAAAAAGTTATATTTATGGTGTTAAAAAGTGCTTCGCAGATCTAATATGTTCAAAATTACAAGTGTTCCCACCGACTATGTAGTGTTAGAGTAAGTCTAATATGATGCAGCAAATGTAGCTGCTGTAATTTTTTATATCAGTAAAAAAAAAATGTAAAAAAGGAAAGATTCATATACTTTTTTAAGATAAAATTTACTAAGACAGTTTGTAGAATATAAAGTATAGAAGAAAATTTAATTGTAAATAACTATTTTAAAAACTTTATATTTATATATATTTTGGCACATACATGTGGTGAGGCAATGAAGCACTTAGGTCATTGTTCCCCCTAATAACTCTTCCGCTAACCCACTCTTCTCTTGATAGCTCTATTCCATCCTTAGCTGGAACTTTGGGGTGCAAGGGTGGTGTGGTTCTTCCAGTGACACAGGTCACTGTTCCTCTTCCACACAAGATTAAATTTCCCTTCCATCTCCTCTCCAAACCCCTAGTGCACACCCCCCACCTGTACACACACACAGAATATTACTTCCATGACCACCCTCTTCTGGTACCCTTGGCACACAAGAATGGGTGTTTTTTGATAAAGTATAAATTTAGTGGGTTATAGTAACTACTGTACTGTAGTTTTGCACAAATCTTTGCATGTTAATGCCAGAATTGTTTCCCCCCTCCCACCTCCCTGTTAAACCCTTATGCACTATAAAACGTAGCCATTTTTTTTTTCTATATGCATTCCAATTTTGAAGATGGCAATTTATAAAAGAAATATGAATAAGCAATTTGTGATTTTGTTTGTCAACCTGTAAAATAACCTTTAGCTGTCTTAGATTCCCTCTTTTTCAAACATACACTTTGATTTTAACAATATTTATTTTGAAAACGCTACATGTTTAATAGCTTGAACTAGATGTTTAGCACATTTAAAAAAATCCCATCTGTGCGCAGACTAAACAACTAGCAATTACTTGGCAATTTCATTGTTTGTTTTCGTTAAGGATACAATTGTATTGTTTTTTTCTTGTTCAACTAGATGACTGTGTCAAAGTGCTTCAAATTGTATAAAATGCAATATAGTGCAGTAGCACTGCTGTATCTTTTATCCGGAAATCTACATACAGTACATAATCACTATACACTGTATCTACATAATAATCTCATGTCCACAGAATATGTATGAGCTCTGTTGAGCAAATATTGAGATTATTGATGCAAGAGTAATAATCTAGCTACTATATATAATGGCGAATATCCCCCATTTATCATAATATTAATTAGATTTTTTTTATTATTGTAGCCTAACTAACCTGTACTTTTAGCAGGGCCAGTGTAATGGATAAATGGACATGATGATGTCATGAAATACAGCTTAAGTTCTGACCTGTGATTGGTTATTATGCATTTCACTTACAAACCAACCAAACTATAATTAGATCTACTATTAAGTTTTAGGCTGCACTGCCCAATTAGCAAAGTTTATTGGAAGGTGAATGGCAATTACTAATTTTGGTAAGAGTAGATTATAATCTTGTAACAGAAATGCCAATTTTAAACAATCTGTTATGATGTGATGGTGTAATGTTTTTTAAGGAACATATTAATCATGTTGGGGAATAAAAAAACAAGTGAATTGTAAATGTTTTTCTTTAAATTGTAATGCATGTCATTAGGCTAACATCTTTATAGAAAGATTATCTTTACACAATTGTATCTTGGTGGTGAAATCACATAAGAACACTGGTATCACAATAATATAATCATATAAATCTAATAATCTATAAAAAAAAAAAAAAAATAATGCTAGTATTGTTACTGCATAAATTAAGGTTGAATTTTGACGTTACTAAAACATTATCAAACTTAATTTTCTACTGAAGAGAGTCAAACTCAAAGTTCTAATTTTATCCATGTGGAATATTTCTTAAGGTAAAAGAGCTTTTAAATACAGATCAACCAAATTGTGGAATTCTCTCCCCAATCATATTAAAACGGACCTTAAAAATATTTCAACATCTACCTTCAAAAACTTTATTTTAATGCTATTTAATTACAAACTTAATATTTTTTTTTACCTTTAAATTGATAAACTTTTAAATTGTGTATTCTTTCTTTGTGTTGTAATTTCATTATTTAAGTTTATATGTAGGCCTATCATTTGATGTTATATCTAATTTGATTTTTAACTGAACCACTTTGGAAATCAGTATATTTGTATTGAAAGTGCATTTCAGGATTAATTAAAGAATAAATAAATTACTGTGAATGTTACAAAGCAATTCTCGAATAAACTGGTATTGGTATAGGCATTTATAATACGCTTCTTCCTTGCGGTTATAAAGTGCAGTCCTTTTCCCTGGTCATTGGGTCCACATGCTAAGTGTTTGCTGCTGGTAATCAGTGCAGGAGCAGGCAGCCCCACCAGGTACCCATTTATACTCCTGGGTGGAGAGAAGCAATGCAGATAAAGTGTCTTGCTCAAGGACACAAGCGAAATGTACAGCAAGGGATTGAAACCCCGACCTCGAGGTGAAAAAAAATGAAGCGCCACCAAATTCCTCATGAACTTTTATCATCGATTCGGCAACCATAGAATCATTAGTATGTGTGATTAGACCATTGAGACATTGTCATTGTTATATTTATTTTATTTTATCACTTCAATAAGATGTGAGTCACACCCATATCAACCCCACCATGGTTGGGGCTGAGGTGCGAAAATCGTACCTCATGGCCGGAAATGTCACATTTAGTAACATTCGTCATCACCACATCACCATTATAGTAAAAATGAAGCGCCAACACATTTCTCCTGATCTTTTACCATCGATTTTCCGCAACCATAGAGATCTAATTAATATGCGTGATTCATAGAAAATAAAATTTAAAAAAAATGTCTTTTCTATGTATTTACTTTACTTTACTTACTTAAAAGTGAGTCCACGCCCACCTCAGCCTCTATAATGGTTGGGGAATAATACCTCAAGAAATGACACTGTTATATAGTAAAATTCATCATCACATCACATGATCTTTTATCTGCAATTATCGGCAATAATAGAGATCTAATTAACTTATGTATTGTACCATAGAAAATAAAGCTTAATTGTCTTTGATATATTTACTTTCATTACCTACTTCGAGTGCCGAAAACCAATCTTATACTTTTTCTCATACTCAAATATAATAAAGGCACGCGCACTCGAGTCGTATTACAAATTACATATAATTCAGATATTAGTGGGCCGGAATCTTGCTATAAAATAATGTACAGTAATGTAATTTGGCTGTACAGCGCTCTTTCGTTAAAAACCTGGGTCATTAATTATGCAGTTCAATTCAACAACTTTCAGGCAACTTCTTTACTTGAAATTACGTTGCGGTCGAAAAGTGAGTGTTATCAAAACCCCCTTAAAAATATGTAGGGGACGTGTCCCCCATCTCCCCATGACCTGCGCCCATGCTGGTAACCAGTAGAACCACTACCGGTCCCCTCAAGGGGCGGACTTGTACAACACAACACCATGGTTGAAAAAATGACTCCTCTGCCGGTAAATAGCACATGCATATACTTTACAAAAATGCATGTCCCTCACTTTAAAAGGGTGATAAATTTTGATTGCAAGTAGGGCCGGCTTGACCATTAATACCTTTGTGTCACATTACAGCTTACATACTGATTCAACCGGAGTCGTTGTTTTTTATCCTACAAACATCAACCTAATAATAATTATCGACATCATCATCACCGCCATTATAATCATCGTCGCGATCATCATCATAATCATCAAATGTCATCATCATCATCATCATCATAACCACCACCACCACCACCATCATATCGACATCATCAATATCATTATAACCACCACCATCATCATCATCATTATTATTATTATTGTTGTTGTTGTTGTTGTTGATTTTATTATTATTATTATTATTATTATTATTATTATTATTATTATTATCATCATCACCCTCATCGTCATAAAGGAATCGCGCATGAGAAAAAAAATAATGAATTGTTTTTTTTATATCACTCCAGGTGGCGTTCTACATATAAACATTACTCAATGGAATACGAAGAAGACTTTGCAATTAATAACAAATGTGAGTACAGTATTGATCATTTTGGATCTTAATTCACTAGTTAAATGGGATTTCTGCCATCATTTTTGGTTATTGTTTTTCCTAAGTTTGTTAGGCAGCCGCACTGAAGGCATTGACAAATTTCCTCGACATAAGCATGCACTGACATGGCTGCATTCTATTCAACAACATACATTCCAAGTGGCTCGCTAAAACCACCAAAGACCTGAAACTGGCTAAAGAAAATTTTTTTACAGTTGAATTACAGCTTGGGGCTTGTTAACTTCCGTTCGTTGTTTACATTGTAGAGTCGTATTTGTTTTTTTCATTTACATTTATATGCAATTTATTAACAAGAGTTTATAATATTATATAATAATATATATCTGCCAGTGGCGGCGCTACCGGGTGAGGGGAGGGATAGTGAGGGCCCCTAAATTGTCATATTTTCGGGGGGGGGGGAGGGGTGGGTTGCTACGTCCCCTGGACCACTTTCAAAAGGTTTTTAGCGACGCCCGACCACGCCCACTTTTTCTCATCGGGGGCGTCGGGGAAATTCTGGCGCCGCCACTGTCTGGTGCACAACTTTTAACCTTAAATAATCGAAATTCGTTATAGCCCGAAAAAAATATTTTCTATATTATTTTTAAAGGACAGCGAATAGATGTGTACTTCCATGATTTCGATATCAAATGAAGCTACTACTGTAGTGACGGATCCAGAAATTCGAAATATGGGGGACACTCACGTGTGGATTTATGATTGTCACCTCCATGGTCCATGCACTAGATGGCCGGAAACGACTTAAATATGAATACAGTTTTCATTTTTCCTCCATTTTTGAATTATTTTTTTTAATAATTTAGGCGGGGGCCGGTCGCACACTTCCCCTATTCAAATATACAGAGCAGTTGAGCATTTTATATAGGCCCATAATAATAATAATAATAATAATAATAATAATAATAATAATAATAATAGGCCTAATAATAGGTCTAGTAATAATAATAATAATAATAATAATAATAATAATAATAATACTAATAATAATAATGATAATAATAATAATAATAATAATAATAATAATAATAATAATAATAATAATAATAATAATAATAATATTAATAATAATAATAATAAACAAGAATACGAATGATAATAATATTAATGAAATAAAGCGCCGGTATCCGGTAACAGGAAACGCTCATGGCGCCCCTCCAAAAGAAAGTCGAAATGTGAAATACTTCGTTTATCTTTCAGCTCATGACAGACAAGCGTATATTTAAGTTGGACCTCATTGGAAATGGGCTGGACTCCGGCCTAATGGGCGTTCCTGATGCTCGGTAATTTTTACTTTTCTTTATCTCTATCCATTTGTTATCTTGCTTGTGCATGTGGAGCATCGAATAAATTCAATCAATCATTCCAAAAATATTATATCATGAAAAAATGTTTGTATGAAGGTATAGTTATAGTATTATGTTTATTTTTTGAATATACTCTATTTATGAATCTATATATTCATTTCTATCGAATAGTACACTTTTTATAAATTTTATTTGCTCATGACAATCGGAATGCTAACATAATTTGTTTACGCTATTGCGATCTACTAGTCCTACCCAATACCATGTATTTAAAAATCCTCACATCATTCCGTAATATGATGATACTATAAATAATTAATATTTAATATGATAAATGCTGATATGATAAGAATTGTGAAGTACTATTATGTTGTATCAGCAGCATTGTCCATTGCGATAACTGAATACAATAATGTTAAGGTTGGGGTGCTCACTAATCACCAGTGGCGGATTTAAGGGTGAGTGGGAAGCCGGCCTGCCCCCCCCCCCCCCAATCTTTTAAAATGGTAAAAAAAAAATGGAGAAAAAAAGGAAAATTATATTCAAATTTAAAATCTGAGAGTGCCCCTCTATTTCAAAATCCTGGATCTGCCACTGTTTTTTATTTATGTTTTGATGATACTCCATTATAATTCTTCCTCTGTTTCTTAAACTTTTCTTAATATTTTTCTATTCCAGTGATGTAGACAAAGAAGCCACAACTATCAGAAAAGGATGTCCGGACAGAAAGGGCAACAGAACATTCCAATTATTTATAGATAGTAATATTGTATTATTACTGCTAATGTTTATCTTATTAATAAAGTAACCTGTTGTTGTGAAGAATATAGATATAATGCTTGAAAATAAATGTCAAATGGAATTGTGCATCTCTTCTCATCTTATTTAATGTCTGTGTTTACTGTAATAAATTTAATAGCTAAAATATCCTTATTATAAGCTTAACCAAAAGTGAAGAATTCCTTCATCAATATGTGCTACTTTAATTATTAAACTAGTAATTCTTTTGAGGACGCCCTCAACAAAAACATAAAACCGGAAATGACGTGGTTGCTAAGCAACAAGCTCAAGCATATCATGAATATTCAGTGACACCTGTTCTAATTAGACTAACAATAAAATCTTTTTGGTCGATTTTGTCAAAATTGAGCTAAAAGTTTTTATTGTTAGTCTAATGAGCACAGGTGTTACTGAATATGCATGAGCTGTAGCCTAGCAACCGACGTCATTTCCTGTTTTGTAAAATTCGACTTAACCTTGCACTGATAAGTTTCGAAATTTGTTGGTATAATGTGAAATTATTTGGAAAGAGTGTTTATAAGATATAGTAGCGTGTAATAATGCTATATTCGAATTCGAAGTGATTATAATATATTTAATTTGATTTTAATCATGAAATATATAATATTATTAATGCAATTACGACAAAGGAAGTACACACAATGATGTTTTATAAATTACACTACAGTTTACTTTTATTTCTTGCATACTCGGAAATGTGACATCAAAACTGTATAAACGTAATATAAATAGAATATAAAGATTCTAGTTTTATATAGGCCTAATATAATTTAAGAATTTTAAATTTATTCTGTTTTACTCTTAGAAAGGCCAGGCTATAAAGGAAAAAAAATCCTATTCCCAATGGGATTCACCTACTATAATATAACAATGCTTAGGCCTAATTATATTTAAGTATAAGAAACATAATTGGCAAATTTGATTTCAATTCCGGCTATCCAGTGATATAAATCATAATAAATATGCGCGCACGATTATTTGAAGAAATAAGACCTCATATATCCGGCTATTGATAGCATCTTGTGTTCCGGCAATTTAATACACATCGTGTTCCACTGACAACGATTGTACTTCGGCTTCTCACTTTATTGATGTATCGGTAGATTTGACCTGAGACACTGAAAGAATAGAGATTGAACTAGTGAGAAATACATTCAAACTATTTTAATTTTGGCATCTGTGTTAAGTTAGGGCTAACTAAGTATAAATCTCATTAGATTAAAACATTTTTTAGAGACTTCATGATATTCATACCTTCATGAGGTATAAGAATACAAATTCAGAAAATAAAACTGATTGTTTGATTGATTTAATATATTATGTAAAGTGTACATGTTAATGAAGCGTTATTTTAATGAGTGGGTGAGTAGGCCCTACGGTCCTTACCCCAAATCGGCAAGGTCCAAATAATTAAGGCAGTCGAAAATGTACTGAATACACATTTTTTTTTAATTTCTTTGTAATAAAACTTAAAAGCAAATATTAAATCTTAACATTTTACCCAATACTCTGTCGGACCCCTGTATCGTCCTATAATACCAAAGCTGCTGTCCAGCCTGCTTTCCCCCTTAACCTGGAGTTTTAGGTGACCCCTTCACATTTGGTATAATCATTACATCTTATGTTCCTATTTAATTTATTTTTGAGTATTGTAATAAAACAATTGTTAAAATACATGATATTGTCTCATAATAGGCCAAAATATATTTACACAGTATATAATCGAATAAAAAAAATTAAGTGTGTAGGAGAAGTTAACAAATAGTTAATGAAGTACAATGTCAAACACACACACACACACACACACACA
>NW_022757608.1:252992-257136 GCF_011630105.1 Anneissia japonica
ATATATATAATAAGAAAGGCTACATAGGCAAATTATTTACCTGGTTCAATAGACTCGGGTCAGCTCCAGGATGTAACAAGGATTGGGTTCCGTCCTGGTGAACTTGGTATTTATTGTCACCTTGCAACAATTCATGAAATGGAGTGTCGCCATACTGTAACACAACAAAAAATATAATGTGTAGGCCTAATCAATGGCAGCTACCTCCTTTATATGCACACAAACATGAGGTTAACTTGCATTAAGAGATTGGATGTGCTTAGAAATCTGTGTTTTAAAATGATTGACACTGTAAGAGTTTTTAACTCTTTCTGGCAAATTATTCCAAAATTTAGGTCCAGTAGAAAATACAGATTCAATCTTATGAATATCTAGTCGATAGTTATTTTTATTCCTAGTATTGTACCCATGAATACTTTTATGATCAGTAAAGATATTGTTAAAAAATGTGGGTAACATTCCATTGTTGTATTTAAACATAAATATACCTAGTTCTTTCTTGTATAAATCAAAAACATTCAATAGATTTAGTTTTTCAAATAAAGGCTTCGTATGACATAAATATGCACTATTGGTAATTATTCTTAAAGCTTCCTTTTGCAATTTTAATATTTTATTCACATAACCTTTGTTTGCTTTATCCCATAGCATAATCCCATAGTTAATGTGTGACAAAATAAGGGAATAGTACAGTAATAGTAAAGATTTCTCTGGTAGGAAATGCTTCACTTTATTTAACAAATATTTTTAGAACACTTCTTCTGAATGTTATTGATTATGCCGTTTACAAGTAAGAAAAACGAATACAATGTAGGAAATATATTAAACTGTATAAATACACCAAGATATTATTTTAATTTTTTTAACTTAAAATCAAAGCAAGTTTTATGATGGATCGTTTTTAAGTCACTATATACATAATATTACACTTTATTAAATTAATTAAAATGATTTAGATAGAAAAATTATAGAATGTATATACAGACAATAATTTTGAGAACATTAACGGTATTCAGATCATGAATTTATATATTTAGCGATTGTTATAATACACGAATACAATGCAGGAAATATATTAAACTGTATAAATACACCAAGATATTATTTTAATTTTTTTTAACTTAAAATCAAAGCAAGTTTTATGATGGATCGTTTTTAAGTCACTATATACATAATATTACACTATATTAAATTAATTAAAATGATTTAGATAGAAAAATTATAGAATGTATATACAGACAATAATTTTGAGAACATTAACCGTATTCAGATCATGAATTTATATATTTAGCGATTGTTATAATACACCTACTGTATTTAAATGAAAACGCATTTCACGACCCATGGATCATTTTTAAGTCACTATATAAATAATATTAAACTTTTATTAAATCACTGTTCCCTGATTAAATTAATTGAAATGATTTCACTTAGCCTACTTAGATTACTTAGATTTATTTATTATTTAGATTAGAGTACTTAGATTTACATTGTTGAATGTAGGTTGCAAAAACATGTGCCTACGACTATAATACGGTATGTCATTACACAAAACAAACCTTTAGCTCTGTTTTTTACTGTTGTCTACATTTTCACTCAAGATGTTCCGGTTTAATGCCATTGTATGAAAATGACTCAAAACACAACACAACGATGGATACCACAATTAAATCTAACTCCATGAAGGCATACATACAGGCTTGTACAACTACAGTATGGTACAGTCTCTACTTACCTATATGTATATTTTCTTACTTAGAAGAAACACCATTCCAAAATTCGATATTTCAGATGTTTTTGCGACGACGTTTCTACGACACAGTTCCGGTAGTTGACTTACACGCTTGCTTCAACCGTAATTTGGATATTATGAGACAGGTGCACAACCACCCAGGTATCTGAAGGAAAATTGCTGCACAATAGGTAGGGCACTTGATAGTTAGTGCCCTACCAGGCTAAACCTACAAATTATTAGTTCAGCGCTCACCCCTTATTAGCGTCCACCCTCGAATTGGTCTAGCACTGGGGTCGAAACGGTATCCGACCAGTGTGTCAAAATCCAGTTTGCTGAAACCCATGATTGCTGAATTAATGGCCTCTTTGCTGAAACCCAATTTGCCGAATCCAGTTCACCGAAATATTGACAACCCATTTGCCGAATCATTTGCCGTCACCATCGTACAAAAGTACAGCATACTCTGCTTTTGAAAACATGATGGATGGATCAGGGAGGAACCATAGGCCTATTTACATTCCCGTAGTATTTTGTACCCGTGTAAAATCTCCGCTTTGAATAAACGCCCCTTCTAGAACCTCATTTGAAATAAACCCTCTTTCGAAAACACCCCGTGGCGTATATTTTTTTCCTCGAATAAACTGCAAGTACTGAAAAGCACGCCATCGTGTTGGGATTCAATATTTCGAAATTAATTATGTCATCAGATGTCATCATCAAATTGTAAACAGATCTAATGAAACATCATTCCCAACACTTTCTATTAATGTTTTACTCCAGTAGAATTACATTTTAATAACAGTGGAATTATACTCAGCAATAAACGCCTCAGGGCGTTTATTCGACGAAATCGTCCGGGATCAAAAATGATAACTTGCATATCCATATAACGTTATTTTGATTGTCAATTTCTAATATTGGGGTATAAAAAGCCCTTAAAAAACCACCAATGCGAACACATGGATTTTTTTTTTTTGCCGAGACCCTGCAGACAGAGCCTCCAATCTAGTCAGGTGTATAATTGTAGATTATTATTATTTATTTATTTATTTCATTTAGATATACATATTATCTTTATACGCTTATTTTAAATATGCTTGTTAAGACATTTTATCTGACAGGCCTTTTAAATTAATTTTCTGCTGATAGCTAAATTGTTAAATCAAGTTTGATTTACAGAATAAGACAAAACTAATAATTATAATAACAGTTATTTATTATACGAATAAACAGTGATTGGAAGGCTTCTAGATAAGATAGGATGAGATAAGATTTATTGGTTCTCTCTTTTATAACAGAGGAACACTCTCGCGCAGGAGAGGTTCGACCCGTACAACAGTTACAAAACAACAACTGACAATATATAAAAATGAATTATTGAAAAGATAAATGAGTAAAGAAAAAATACTGGACAAACAAATATGTTACTCTCATTATTCTGTAGTTATTAAGGAATAACTTAATGTACAAAAAAAAAAGAAAAGAAAGAAAAAAAAATAGAGAATTTAATTACAGAATATAAAGTAAATAAATAAAAATGACAAAAATGTAAGTTAATAAGTACAGTAAATAACATAAAAATTAAATATTGGTGGTAATGTTTTTCATTAGTTCAGTTCTTTCAGTCATTGCTTTTGTTAAATATGTTTTACAATGGTTATCAAATATGTTACAAATTTCAATATTCTGGTATGCATCAAAAATATTATCTAAAAGTAACTGGTGCCTAAATTCACATGAACCTTCTAAGAAAATGTCCCAAAAGTACCTATTAATTTTATACAAGTCAGTTTTCAAATTTTCAAAACATTCATTTCTTATAGAGGTTAGACCTTCACAATCAAATAGAAAATGGTCGACCGTTTCTAATTCTCTTTTTTTGCAAATAATAAGTTGTCGAATTTTCCTCTTTAACAAATAGATATGTAATAGTTTCTTTTTTCCCCCGATAAATCATGTAATTTTCTTTCTTCTTTGAAAGTGGAGAAGAACAATTTCCAATTATGGATGAATAAATAGATATCTATGTCTTTGTCCTTACTATCCGCGGGCTCCACCAGCGGCGTAAAAACGCAATCACGTTAAAAGTGTGCTCCATCACAAATGTTATGCTGTTTTTAATGTTTCACTGCTTTTGACTGGGTTTCGGCAAATAAATGGGATTTCGGCAAAGTGGACAGGCAATCTGGGATTCGGCAAACTGGATTTCGACAATATGGCGTTGGTCCGACGAAACCCCACCACCAGGCCCTCCCACAGCCCCAATCAGACGTAATGCAGTGACGGCGCCAAATGAAGATGAAGATCCAAATTTCTTGAAAATCCATGCCAGGAAATTTCACGCCGAGTAGTGTTCGCTATAAATTTTTTCGACGGAAAGTCCAAGACCTCGTTTCCCCAGATCATCTA